>NC_134603.1:1451764-1621764 GCF_046129695.1 Lonchura striata | reverse complement strand
AAGGCTCTTCCAAAGGTGGAAAAGGAAGGAACTGATGGTTCCCAAATCCCTCGGAGTGAGGAGAAGACCGCGGAGCTCCAAAGGCGCTTCCAAAGGTGGAAAAGGAAGGAACTGATGGTTCCCAAATCCCTCGGAGCGAGGAGAAGACCGTGGAGCTCCAAAGGCGCTTCCAAAGGTGGAAAAGGAAGGAATCGGCTCTTCCCAAATCCCTCGGAGCGAGGAGAAGACCGCGAAGATCCAAAGGCTCTTCCAAAGGTGGAAAAGGAAGGAACTGATGGTTCCCAAATCCCTCGGAGCGAGGAGAAGACCGCGGAGCTCCAAAGGCGCTTCCAAAAGTGGAAAAGGAAGGAACTGATGGTTCCCAAATCCCTCGGAGCGAGGAGAAGACCGCGGAGCCTCCTGCAGGGAATTGTGGATTTTTGGTGGCAATTTTCCTCTCAGAACTTTGTGGTTGAGCCGATTCCGGCTTTTCCCTGGCGAGAAGAAGGGAGGAACGTCCGGGAATGAACGGGAACCGGAGAGGGATGGACCGGCAGAGCAGACGGCGCCGCCGGCGTCTTCCGCTCCGGCGTGGGATCGGTGACGGGCGAATTCCAGCTGGGATCCGTCCTGTGAGCCGGGCGGCTCCATCCAACCCAACTTTGCTCTTCCAAGGACTTGGGATGGGGAGGGAGGAGATGGAAAGCCACCGCGCCGGGGGGACAATTCCTCGCGGGAGGATTTCTTCCCAATATCCAATCCCAAGTTCAGGGATTTTTTTTTTTTCTCCCAGGGTTCCTCCAAGCCCTGTCCAACCTGGCCGTGGACACTTCCAGGGATTCCCTGGGGAGCCGTGGGATGAAAATCCCATTTTTTTGGGGGGGTAAAACAGGATGAGGGTTGATGGTTGTTTTTGGTGGTATCGGAGTGGTGGGACCTCCTCGGCCGGGTCTTCTTCTCAACTTTCATCCAACTTAACCCTTGGACACTTCTAGGGATGGGGCAGCCAGAGCTTCTCTGGGAATTCCATTCCCGAGCCTCCCCGCCCTCAGAGCCGAGAATTCCTTCCCGTTTTCCCACCCAACCGTGTCCTCTGGAAGTGGGGAGCCATTCCCCGTGTCCCGTCCCACCCCACTTGGTCCGATATCCAACCCCAGCCCGCCTCCATCTCTCGAGAACATCCTCCCTCCACGCTCGGGAGCTTTGGGAGCAGCCATCCCGAATTTGGCTGGAATTCTGACCTCCACCCCGTGATGTTTCTCCCGGCAGGACCTCGTCGCTCCGGTGGAACGCCGGCACCAAGGAGCGGATGCTGATCAAGGTGACGGACCGCGAGCCCAGCTTCCTCCTCCACCAAGGCAACGGCTACGCCGTGGAAAACCAAGGTGGCTCCCGCTCCCGCCGGCCCTCGGGCGGCCAGCAGTCGCCCAACCTCCAGGCCTTCTCCTCGGACGCCGACGGCTCCGTCTTCTTCGCGGAGAGGAAGCGGTCGCCCTTCCCGAAGCGCGCCGAGCACGCCGGCAGCTGCTCGCCGCTGCCGGGCCAGCAGCGTAGACATCCCGGCGAGTGCCGGCCGCCGTCGCCGCGCTACGCCTACGAGCCGCCGCTCTACGAGGAGCCGCCCGCCGAGCTCCAGGCGCCCATCTACGACGAGCCGCCGGCCGACGCGCCGTACGAGGCCGGCGGCGGGAGCCGCGGCGTCGCGGCGCCGCCGAGGTCGCCCGCCCGCAGGCCGCACCCGTCGGCGCAGTCGCCCAAGGCGGGCTCCAACTCGCCGTACCAGCAGTTGGTGCTCACCAAGCAGAAGTGCCCCGAGCGCTTCATGAGCTTGGAGTACAGCCCGGCCGGCAAGGAGTACGTCCGCCAGTTGGTCTACGTGGAGCAGTCGGGCTCCAGCCCCAAGATGAAGGTGGGCTTGAGGAACAAGTATGGCCCCCACCCCATGGGCGGGTCCTACTCGCTGCAGCACGGCCCCTGCGCGCCGCGGGACCGGCGCCCGGACGTCAAATCCGGCGACTACAGCAGCATGGAGGGACCCGACTCGTGCGCCGGCGCCCGGGCCGAGGACTCCATGTCGTGGTCCAGCCAGCAGGACACGTTGTCCTCGGCGGGTTACTCGCCGGCCAGCAGGAAGAGGAAAAGCCGCAAGCCTTCGGTCGAGCGCGACGCCGACGCGTCGTCCGCCAGGAGCGAGGCGGGCGAGGAGCGAGCGGCGCCGGGGTGCGACGGGTGGCCGGAGAACCGGGCGGCGGAAGCGGCCGAGGTGGAGAGGGACCTCCTGGAGGCGCGGGCGGCGTGGGGAGCGCAGCAGGTCCGCTGTCCGTCCAAGCAGAGGAGCAGCTGGGATTCCCAGAAGGACGGCTCGGGCTACGAGAGCGACGGCGCCGTCCCGTTGCCCATGCCGGGCCCGGTGGTGAGGGCCTTCAGCGAGGACGAGGCGTTGGCGCAGCAGGAGGGCAAGCACTGGAAGAGGAGCACCTTCGAGAAGCTGGGCTTCCCGCAGGTCCTCCTGGAGAAGAGCGTCTCCGTGCAGACCAACCTGGCCTCGCCCGAGCCCTACCTGCATCCGTCTCAGGTAAGGCCCTTGGGAAGGTTCTCGGGTTCTCCGGGGGTTCTCCGGTGGCTTCAGCGCCGTGCCGTGGTTTCTTCTGCCGAGGTGTGGGGCAGATGGTGGATCCAGGCAGATTCCAGGAGGTTCCCGAGTGCCCGTCCCTGGTGGATCCCTCAGGGAAGTTGGTTCCTTGGCAAGGTGGTTCTTCAAAGTTGGTTCCTTGGCAAGGTGGTCCTTCAAAGTTGGTCCTTGCCAAGGTGGTTCCTCAAAGTCAGTCCTTACTAAGGTGGTCCCTCAAAGAAGTTGGTCCTTGCCAAGGTGGTCCCTCAAAGTTGGTCCTTGCAAAGGTGGTCCTTCAAAGTTGGTCCTCGCCAAGGTGGTCCTTCAAAGTTGGTCCTTGCCAAGGTGGTTCCTCAAAGATGTTGATGTTTGCCAAGGAGGTTCTTCAAAGTTGGTTCTTTTCCAAGGTGGTTCTTCACGCAGATCCCAGGAGGTTCCCGAGTGCCCGTCCCTGGTGGATCCCTCAGGGAAGTTGGTTCCTTGGCAAGGTGGTTCTTCAAAGTTGGTTCCTTGGCAAGGTGGTTCTTCAAAGTTGGTCATTAGCAAGGTGGTTCTTCAAAGTTGGTCATTACCAAGGTGGTTCCTCAAAGTTGGTTCCTTGGCAAGGTGGTTCTTCAAAGTTGGTTCCTTGGCAAGGTGGTCCCTCAAAGTTGGTCATTAGCAAGGTGGTTCTTCAAAGTTGGTCCTTGCCAAGGTGGTTCCTTAAAGTTGGTCATTAGCAAGGTGGTTCTTCAAAGTTGGTCCTTCACAAGGTGGTCCTTCAAAGATGTTGGTCTTTGCTGAGGTGGTTCTTCAAAGTTGGTCCTTGCCAAGGTGTTTCCTCAAAGATGTTGATGTTTGCCAAGGAGGTTCTTCAAAGTTGGTTCTTTTCCAAGGTGGTTCTTCACGCAGATCCCAGGAGGTTCCCGAGTGCCCGTCCCTGGCGGATCCCTCAGGGAAGTTGGTTCCTTGGCAAGGTGGTTCTTCAAAGTTGGTCCTTGCAAAGGTGGTTCCTTAAAGTTGGTCCTTGCAAAGGTGGTCTTTCAAAGTTGGTCCTTGGCAAGGTGGTCCCTCAAAGTTGGTCCTTGCCAAGGTGGTCTTTCAAAGTTGGTTCTTGCCAAGATGGTCCTACAAAGATGTTGATCTTTGCCAAAGTGGTCCCTCAAAGTTGGTCCTTGCCAAGGTGGTCCCTCAAAGTAACTGGTCCTTGCCAAGGTGGTCCCTCAAAGTTGGTCCTTGCCAAGGTGGTCCTTCAAAGTTGGTCCTTGCCAAGGTGGTCCCTCAAAGTTGGTCCTTGCCAAGCTGATCCTTCAAAGATGTTGATGTTTGCCAAGGAGGTTCTTCAAAGTTGGTCCTTGCCAAGGTGGTCCCTCAAAGTTGGTCCTTGCCAAGCTGATCCTTCAAAGATGTTGATGTTTGCCAAGGAGGTTCTTCAAAGTTGGTCCTTGCCAAGGTGGTCCCTCAAAGTTGGTCCTTGCCAAAGTGGTCCCTCAAAAAAACTGGTCCTATCCAAGATGGTCCCTCAGGGAAGTTGGTCTTTACCAAGGTGGTCCCTCAAAGTTGGTCCTTGCCAAGGTGGTCCTTCAAAGATGTTGATCTTTGCCGAGGTAGTCCCTCAAAACCTCGTGATGAAAGAGCCACCAGTTTTCCAGGATTTGCTTCCCAGGGTTGTGTCCTGCCCTGGAGATCCCTCCAGCCCCAAGCTCCCATTCCAGAGGAGATCCTGAAGTTCTGACCTGGAACTGCTGGAGCTGGTCCATGCCATGTGCCCAGATTCCAGCCCATCAGGTGTTTCCCTGGTTCTTGGATTGTCCTCCATCAGCTTCCGGAGGTCCTCCATCAGCTTCCGGAGGTTCTCCATCAGCTTCCGGAGGTCCTCCATCAGCTTCCGGAGGTTCTCCATCAGCTTCCGGAGGTCCTCCATCAGCTTCTGGTGGTCCTCCATCAGCTTCTGGAGGTCCTCCATCAGTCCCTTCCCCTCCAGGGAAAAGCTGTCAGGGCTTCCAAAAATCAGGTTGATGATGCCAACACGTCCAGGATGAATCCCACCTGGAAAACTTCTTGAAGATGGAATCTGGCGTCAGCAGGAAGGAGACGCTGGACATGGACCTGGGAGACATCAAACCATCAGGAGAATCCCTTTTTTGTCCCCGGAAATGTGCCATGAGAAGATCCACGAAGCACGAGGACTCGGTGCTGCACGGGGAGGTCCAAGCTCCAGGTCCGCTTGGGATCTTCATGCCAGGAGAAAGAGCTGCCACCATGAGTGATCCTAAACCTTCTTGGGATGTGGTGGGGATCTTCTCCACTCCCCCAGGGGTTTCTGTCCTGGTGGTCCCATCTGTTGTCCTCACCCTCAGGGACACCGAGGTGGTGGGACACTGTCACCAGTTTCCCAGAGAAGCTGCTCCATCCCTGGGAGTGTCCAAGGACAGCTTGGACAGAGCTTGGAGCCACCTGGGGTCGTGGAAGGTCTCCTTGAGCATTGGAACGGGATGGTCTTGAAGGTCCCTTCCGACCCAAGCCCTTCCATGGTCACGGCTGCGGTTGTCACCAGGGGCACGTCCACGTGGCTCCAGGACCTTCTCCCTTGAGGACTCCCTGATTCCTGAGGTGACACCACGGTGACCTCAAGAGGTCACCCGATGGTCTATTCCCTTCTTGTAGGCCAGGCCACCCCCCAAGTTCATTTAGATGCTAATTAGAGTTAATTAGGGCTGAAGTTAATTTCCCGTTGGCTCTGGCAGCAGATGGTCCATCATGTTCCACTTCTGGTGCCACCACCACGTTCTCCTTGGCTGGAGGAGGTCGCTGTCCTCAACCAATGTGGTCCTCTCCTTCTCCGTGGCCGTTCTTGGTGGTTCTGGTCCATGGACCAGTTTGTGGAAGACTCCCATCCCCAGAAGCTGCCAAGTGAGAGACCTTCGAGCATCTCCTGCATCTCCTTCCACCCGGGAAGCTCCACCGGCCTTCAGCTGGCCAGGCTGGAGGACACAGAAGGACCTTGGGGGTGAAGTGACCTCCACAGGGGGACATCAGGGCTGGGTTGAGGGGTGAAGCTCCCGTGTCCCCATCCCACGTCCCCACCACCGTCGCCATGGTCAGGACGGGGGCGGAGCGATGCCGGTGGAAGGACCTCGGCGTTGGAAGAGGAGGAGCTGCTGAAGAGTCAAGAAGCTTGATGTGTTTGGAGAAGGAACATCTCAGCCACGTGACAGCACCTCTGGTGGCTCTTCGGGTGACCTCCTGGATTTTCCACCTCCTGGGTCTTCTCCACCTTCTGCTCTTCTTCTGTTCCTCACCTGAAGCCCAACCCCCAATCTGGGGGTCACCTTGTCCACGGGTTCTGCCCAGGGCCACCGACGCTGAGGTGGGGACAGCGGTGTCACCTCTGGGTGGTGTGGCGTGTCCTTCCCTGCCGTGGGTCACATCTCCAGGGACCCCAAACCCACCTGGTGGTGGCCTGGATGCCGCGGAGGAGATGATGAAGCCACCTTGGCTGGCTGCAGGACCACAGAGTTGTCCATCCCAGTTGTCCCTTGCTGTCCTCCACGCTGGTGGAGCTGCCGGGGTGTCCCAGCTGGGCCGGTTCCAGCAGGAGGAGGACACAGGTCCACAGGGATCTGCTGGGTGGGTCCTCCCCAGCTTTAACCTGCAGAGGTCAAGGTTGAACCCTGAGCATCTCCTGTCCCTCAGGATGTTCAGAAGGACCATCGGTGCCGCTCGTGGCTTGGAGGAGTCACCAGCCTCCTCCTGGAGAGGAGGTTCTCCTGCTGGAGAACCACCCCGGGAGGTGATTTTGGGTGGAGGAGCTTTCCTGCTCAAGGTGTCCCCAAAGCCACTTGGTCCTCTGCTCCCACCACGTTGCCACCAACTTCTCCTGTCCGGGCCGAAGCCCACCTTGGCTGGGCCACCTGCACGTGGCCACGGTGGGGTTGAGGAGAAGCTCCTTGGAGAGGACCTCTGAAGGCTGCAGCGGTTGGTTGGTGGGTTGGTTGGTTGGTGGGTTGGTTGGTTGGTTGATTGATGGATTGATGGATTGATTGATTGATTGATTGATTTGTTGGTTGGTTGGTTCGTTGATTTGTTGGTTGAGTGATTGATTGATTTGTTGGTGGGTGGTTGGTTGGTTGGTTGATTGATTTGTTGGTTGGTTGATTGATTTGTTGGTGGTTGGTTGGTTGATTGATGGTTTTATTGATTGGTTGGTTGGTTGGTTGGTTGATTGATTGATGGGCTGATTTGTTGGTTGATTGGTTGATTGATTGATTTGTTGGTGGTTGTTTGGTCGATTGATTGATTGATTGATTGGTTGATTGGTTGATTGATTGATTTGTTGTTGATTGGTTTGTTTGTTGGTTTGTTAGTTGGTTTATTGATTGATTGATTTGTTGGTGGTTGGTTGGTTGATTGATTGATTGATTTATTGGTTGATTGGTTGATTGATTTGTTGGTGGTTGGTTGATTTGTTGGTTGGTTGATTGGTTGGTTTGTTAGTTGATTGGTTGATTGATTTGTTGGTTGGTTGGTTTGTTGGTTGGTTGGTTTATTGATTGATTGATTTGTTGGTTGATTGATTGATTGATTGGTTGGTTGGTTGGTTGATTGACTGATGGTTTTATTGATTGGTTGGTTGGTTGGTTGGTTGGATGATTGGTTGATTGATTTGTTGGTGGTTGGTTGGTTGATTGGTTGATTGATGGTTTTATTGATTTGTTTGTTGGTTGGTTGGTTTGTCAGATCAATTTATTGGATGGTTGGTTGGTTGGTTGATTGATTGATGGTTTTATTGATTGGTTGATTGGTTGATTGGTTGGTTGGTTGGTCGGTTGGCTGATTGATTGGTTGGTTGGTTGATCAGTTGGTTGGCTGATTGATTGATCAGTTGGTTGGTTGGCTGATTGATCAGTTGATTGGTTGCCTGGTTGATCAGTTGGTTGACTGATTGATCGATCAGTTGGTTGGCTGATTGATTGATCACTTGGTTGGTTGATTGATCATGATCAATCAGTTGGTTGATTGGTTGATTCATTGATCAGTTGGTTGGTTGCCTGCTTGACCAGTTGGTTGGTTGCCTGGTTGACCAGTTGGTTGGCTGATTGATTGATCCGTTGGTTGGTTGGTTGATCGATCCGTTGGTTGGTTGGCTGATTGACTGACCCATTGATTGGTTCATTAATTGATCAGTTGGTTGGTTGGCTGATTGATCGGTTGGCTGGTTGATCACTTGGTCGGCTGATTGATCAACCAGTCGGCCGACTGAGCCACTGCTCGGTTGATTCATTGATTTATTGGCTGGTCAGATTTTTGATCTGTTACCCGACCGACCTACCAATCAATCAATCAATCAATCAATCCCTCCATCAGCTCTCCCACCCCACCAGCACCGCTGACCTCTCCCGCCTGTTGTCCCCCAGTCCGAGGACCTCGGCGCCTGCGCGCAGTTCGACGGCGGCCGGGGGGCGCGCGCCGCCGCCGCCGCCGCGCCCGGCGCCGTCTTCTCCACCTTCCACCTGCGCAAGCCCTCCTCGGAGACGGACATTGAGAACTGGGCCTCCAAGCACTTCAACAAGCACACGCAGGGCCTCTTCCGCCGCAAGGTCTCCATCGCCAACATGCTGGCCTGGAGCAGCGAGTCCATCAAGAAGCCCATGATCATGACCAACGACCGCAACGTCAAGAAGGAGGCGTGCGAGATCTTCAAGCTCATCCAGATGTACATGGGCGACCGGCGGGCCAAGACGGACCAGCTCAACGTGGCTTTGGAGATCGCCACCAAGGGTTGGAGCGTGCAGGGGTTGAGGGACGAGCTCTACATCCAGCTGTGCCGGCAGACCACCGAGAACTTCCGTTACGAGAGCCTGGCCCGCGGCTGGGAGCTCATGGCCATTTGTCTGGCCTTCTTCCCGCCGACGCCCAAATTCCACTCCTACCTTGAAGGCTACATCTACCGGCACATGGACCCGGTGAACGACACCAAAGGTAAGCGGGGCACGGCGGCGCGGCGCCTTCTGCGGTGGTCCTCCACGCTCCAGGTGAGGTTGGATGGGGGTTGGAGCGACCGCGGATAGCGGAAGGTGGACCTGGATGGTCTTTGTGGTTCCTTCCGCCCGAAACATTCCATGATTTCGTGTTCCAACCCATTGATTTGGTTCTTCAAGTTCCTTCCAACCCAACCTTCAGAGGTTCCTTCACCCAAACCATTCCATGATTCCACATCCCAACCCATTGATTTGGTTCCTCAAGTTCCTTCCAACCCAACCTTCAGAGGTTCCTTCCACCCAAACCTTTCCATGATTCCACATCCCAACCCGTTGATTTGGTTCCTCAAGTTCCTTCTAACCCAACCTTCAGAGGTCCCTTCCACCCAAACCATCCCATGGTTCCACATCCCAACCCATTGATTTGGTTCCTCAAGTTCCTTCCAACCTTCAGAGGTTCCTTCACCCAAACCATCCCATGATTTCGTGTTCCAACCCATTGATTTGGTTCTTCAAGTTCCTTCCAACCCAACCTTCAGGGGTTCCTTCCACCCAAACCACCATCCCATGGTTCCACATCCCAACCCATTGATTTGGTTCCTCAAGATCGTTCAACCCAACCTTCAGAGGTTCCTTCACCCAAACCATTCCATGATTCCACATCCCAACCCGTTGATTTGGTTCCTCAAGTTCCTTCCAACCTTCAGAGGTTCCTTCACCCAAACCATTCCATGGTTCCATTTCCCAACCTGTTGATTTGGTTCCTCAAGTTCCTTCCAACCTTCAGAGGTCCTTTCCACCCAAACCATCCCATGGTTCCACCATCATTCCCACCTCCAGATGTTTCTTCTCGAGTCGCTTTGGATCCCAAAGTTGGGATGGAACCCAGAAGATCCCAATCTCCTGAAGGTCTTGGTCACGGCCGCGGATGGAGACGCAAACCGGAGAAATTGGGGAATTTTAGGAGATCCTCTCCATCCTGGAGATCCTTCTCCCACATCCACCATCTGGACAATCCCTGAGCTGATGTCACCTCGTGGTGGGTCATGGAGAACTTGGGGGTTTTTTTGGAGATCCCCCATTTCTCCGGGCGTCCCGAGGTGTCCTTCAGCTCCCGGAGGCCACCAGGAGATGGATTTGGGAGAGGCCACCCAAGGGTGTCGAGGATCTCCAGGAATTCCCGGACTTCTCCCCGGTGGCCTCGGCTTGGTCCCAGCGGAGCCGCCGGAGGCGTTTCCCGCCAAAACCGAGGCTCCGCCCCCAACTCCCCCGCCAGCCAATCAGAGCCCGGCCCTGGGAATGGTGATTGGTTCTGGGGTCCGCTTTTGAGCCCGTCTCATTTGCATAAATTTGCATTTTTGTTGCTCTTTTAATGGGGTTTGATTTGCATTTTATTTGCATTTTCTTTATTTTCAGTTTTAAAATCTGATTTTTTTTAATTTTATTTTTTAATTTTATTTTTATTTTTATTTTCATTTTTATTTGTGTTTTATTTTTTGTTTATAATTTTTTAACTTTTATTTTTTATTTTTATTTCTTTTTCTTTTTATTTTATTTTTATTTTATTTTTATTTTTACTTTTATTTTTTATTTTATTTTATTATTATTATTATTTTTATTTTTATTTTTTATTTTATTTTAATTTTTATTTTTATTTTTATTTTAAATTTAATTTCGATTTTAATTTTAATTTCAGATTTAATTTCGATTTTAATTTTAATTTCAATTTTAATTTTTAAATTTACTTTCAATTTTAATTTCTATTTTAATTTCGATTTTAATTTCGATTTTAATTTTAATGTCCATTTTAATTTCGATTTTAATTTCATTTTTATTTTAATTTCTATTTTAATTTCTATTTCGATTTTAGTATTGATTTTAATTTGATTTCCATTTATTTTCAATGTTAATTTGGATTTTAATTTTGATTTCTATGTTAATGTCGATTTTAATATTGATTTTAATATTGATTTTCATTTTAATGTCCATTTTAATTTCGATTTCTAATTTAATTTCGATTTCCATTTTAATTTTGATTTCTATGTTAATTTCAATTTTAATTTGGATTTTAATTTTTATTTTAGTTTTAATGTCCATTTTACTTTGATTTTGACTTTAATTTCGATTTTAATTTAGATTTTATTTTCAATTTTAGTTTTAATGTCCATTTTAATTTCGATTTCCATTTTGATTTTAGTTTTTATTTTAATTTTAATGTCCATTTTAATTTAGATTTTCATTTTGATTTAAATTTTGATTTTTATTTTCAGGTCCATTTTAATTTTGATTTGGATTTTAATTTTGATTTTGATTTCAATTTTAATTTCTATTTCGATTTTAATGTTAATATAATTTCATTTTTAATTTTGATTTTAATTCTGATTTCAATTTTACTTTTGATTTTCATTTCTATTTCGGTTTTAATTTTGATTTTAAATTTAGTTTTAATTTCCATTTATTTTCAATTTTAATTTGAATTTGAATTTTAATTTTGAGTTTAATTTTGATTTCCATGTTAATTTCAATTTTAATTTCGATTTCAATTTTAATTTCCATTTTAATAATGATTTTAATTTTAATGTCCATTTTAATTTCTATTTCGACTTTAATTCTGATTTTAATTTTAATATAATTTCATTTTTAATGTCGATTTTAATTCTGATTTTAATTTTAATATCATTTAGATTTCAATTTCGCTTTTAATTTTGATTTCTATGTTAATTTCGATTTTAATTTGGATTTTAATTTCTATTTCCATTTCAATTTCGCTTTTAATTTTGATTTCTACGTTAATTTCGATTTCAAGTTCGATTTTAATTTGGATTTTAATTTCTATTTCCATTTCAATTTCGCTTTTAATTTTGATTTCTACGTTAATTTCGATTTCAAGTTCGATTTTAATTTGGATTTTAATTTCTATTTCCATTTCAATTTCGCTTTTAATTTTGATTTCTATGTTAATTTAGATTTTAATTTCGCTTTTAATTTCGATTTCTACGTTAATTTCGATTTCAAGTTCAGTTTCAATTTGGATTTTAATTTCGAGTTCCATTTTAATTTGGATTTTAATTTCGCTTTCCATTTCAATTTCACTTCTAATTTTGATTTCTATGTTAATTTCGAATTTAATTTTGATTTTAATTTCAATTTTAATTTCGCTTTCAATTTTGATTTCTACGTTAATTTCGATTTTAATTTCGATTTTAATTTTGCTTTCCATTTCAATTTCGCTTTTAATTTTGATTTCTATGTTAATTTAGATTTTAATTTCGATTTTAATTTCTCTTTCAATTTCGCTTTTAATTTCGATTTCTACATTAATTTCGATTTCAAGTTCAGTTTCAATTTGGATTTTAATTTCGCTTTCCATTTCAATTTCACTTCTAATTTTGATTTCTATGTTAATTTCTATTTTAATTTTGATTTTAATTTCAATTTTAATTTCGCTTTCAATTTTGATTTCTACGTTAATTTCGATTTTAATTTCGATTTTAATTTCGCTTTCAATTTTGATTTCTACGTTAATTTCAATTTTAATTTTGATTTCTACGTTAATTTCCATTTTAATTTCGATTTTAATTTCGCTTTCCATTTTGATTTCTACGTTAATTTCGATTTTAATTTCGATTTTAATTTCGCTTTCCATTTCAATTTCGCTTTCATTTTTAATTTCTACGTTAATTTCAATTTTAATTTTGATTTCCACGTTAATTTCAATTTTAATTTCAATTTTAATTTCGCTTTCCATTTTGATTTCTACGTTAATTTCGATTTCAATTTCGATTTCAATTTCGATTATTTCCATTTCTCTTTCTACGTTAATTGCGATTTCCAGCTCGCTTTCAATTAGTATTTTAATTTCGAGTTCCGCCTCCGCCGTAATTAGCGCTCGGATTAATTAGGGCTGACTTTTGTCCCCGCAGTGTCGCGGCACCTGCGGCTGCTCCTGGCCGGGACCAATCAGAAGAAACCCAAAATGCGCAAGAAGCCCAAGGCCCCGAGCCCCCCCAGCCCCGGTAGGGCGCAGCGGGCGCCTCGTTAGCTCATTAACTAATTAACTGCCTCACTAATTGGGGCACCCCGCGCGGCACGTGCAGCTGGCCGCACTCGTGTAGTAGTAGAATTAATATCACTAATCGTTCTGTATTATTAATATTGGTGTTGGTGTTGGTGTTGGGAATGGCAGCGCTATTAGTATTAATATTGTTTGATTAATTAGGGTAATTAATAGGGGTGAGATACAGCTGGGGTCATTTATGTAGTATTAGTAATATTAATGTTAATATTAATAAGTATATAGTATTAATTAATGTTAAAATTATTATTGGTATTGGTATTGGTGTTGGTGTTGGGAATGGCAGCACTATTAGTATTAATATTATTTGATTAATTAGGGTAATTAGTAGGGGTGAGATACAGCTGGGGTCATTTATGTAGTATTAGTAATGTTGATAAGTATATAGTATTAATTAATGTTAAACTTGGTATTGGTATTGGTGTTGGTATTGGTATTGGTATTGGTATTGGTGTTGGGAATGGCAGCACTATTAGTATTAATATTATTTGATTAATTAGGGTAATTAATAGGGGTGAGATAGAGCTGGGGTCATTTATTTAGTATTAGTATTATTAATGCTAATATTAATAAGTATTTAGTATTAATTAATGTTAAAATTGGTATTGGTATTGGTGTTGTCAGCACTATTAGTATTAATATTATTTGATTAATTAGGGTAATTAATAGGGGTGAGATACAGCTGGGGTCATTTATGTAGTATTAGTAATATTAATATTAATAAGTATATAGTATTAATTAATGTTAAAATTATTATTGGTATTGGTATTGGTATTGGTATTGGTATTGGTGTTGGTATTGGTGTTGGTATTGGTATTGGTGTTGGTAATGGCAGCACTATTAGTATTAATATTATTTGATTAATTATGGTAATTAATAGGGGTGAGATAGAGCTGGGGTCATTTATGTAGTATTATTAATGTTGATAAGTAAATAGTATTAATTAATGTTAAACTTGGTATTGGTATTGGTGTTGGTGTTGGTATTGTAATGGCAGCACTATTAGTATTATTGTTTGATTAATTAGGGTAATTAATAGGGGTGAGATACAGCTGGGGTCATTTATGTAGTATTAGTATTATTAATATTAATAAGTATACAGTATTAATTAATGTTAAACTTGGTATTGGTATTGGTATTGGTATTGGTATTGGTATTGGTGTTGGTGTTGGTGTTGGGAATGGCAGCACTATTAGTATTAATATTATTTGATTAATTAGGGTAATTAATAGGGGTGAGATACAGCTGGGGTCATTTATGTAGTATTATTAATGTTAATAAGTATATAGTATTAGTTAATGTTAAAATTGGTATTGGTATTGGTGTTGGGAATGGCAGCGCTATTAGTATTAATATTGTTTGATTAATTAGGGTAATTAGTAGGGGTGAGATACAGCTGGGGTCATTTATGTAGTATTATTAATGTTGATAAGTATATAGTATTAATTAATGTTAAAATTGGTATTGGTGTTGGTGTTGGTGTTGGTGTTGGGAATGGCAGCACTATTAGTATTAATATTGTTTGATTAATTAGGGTAATTAATAGGGGTGAGATAGAGCTGGGGTCATTTATGTAGTTTTATTAATGTTAATAAGTATATAGTATTAATTAATGTTAAACTTGGTATTGGTATTGGTATTGGTGTTGGTATTGTAATGGCAGCACTATTAGTATTAATATTATTTGATTAATTAGGGTAATTAATAGGGGTGAGATACAGCTGGGGTCATTTATGTAGTTTTATTAATGTTAATAAGTATATAGTATTAATTAATGTTAAAATTGGTATTGGTATTGGTGTTGGTGTTGGTGTTGGGAATGGCAGCACTATTAGTATTAATATTATTTGATTAATTAGGGTAATTAATAGGGGTGAGATACAGCTGGGGTCATTTATGTAGTATTAGTAATATTAATATTAATAAGTATATAGTATTAATTAATGTTAAACTTGGTATTGGTATTGGTATTGGTATTGGTGTTGGTATTGGTGTTGGTGTTGGGAATGGCAGCGCTATTAGTATTAATATTGTTTGATTAATTAGGGTAATTAATAGGGGTGAGATACAGCTGGGGTCATTTATGTAGTATTAGTAATATTAATATTCATAAGTATATATTATTAATTAATGTTAACATTGGTATTGGTATTGGTGTTGGTATTGGTATTGGTGTTGGTATTGTAATGGCAGCGCTATTAGTATTAATATTGTTTGATTAATTAGGGTAATTAGTAGGGGTGAGATACAGCTGGGGTCATTTATGTAGTATTAGTAATATTAATATTAATAAGTATATAGTATTATTTAATGTTAAACTTGGTATTGGTATTGGTATTGGTGTTGGTGTTGGTGTTGGGAATGGCAGCACTATTAGTATTAATATTATTTGATTAATTAGGGTAATTAATAGGGGTGAGATACAGCTGGGGTCATTTATGTAGTATTAGTAATATTAATATTAATAAGTATATAGTATTAATTAATGTTAAAATTGGTATTGGTATTGGTGTTGTTGTTGGTATTGGCAGCACTATTAGTATTAATATTATCTGATTAATTAGGGTAATTAATAGGGGTGAGATACAGCTGGGGTCATTTATGTAGTATTAGTAATATTAATATTAATAAGTATATAGTATTAATTAATGTTAAACTTGGTATTGGTATTGGTATTGGTATTGGTATTGGTATTGGTATTGGTATTGGTGTTGGTGTTGGTATTGTAATGGCAGCACTATTAGTATTAATATTATTTGATTAATTAGGGTAATTAATAGGGGTGAGATACAGCTGGGGTCATTTATGTAGTATTAGTATTATTAATGTTAATATTAATAAGTATTTAGCATTAATTAATGTTAAACTTGGTATTGGTATTGGTATTGTAATTGCCAGCACTATTAGTATTAATATCATTTGATTAATTAGGGTAATTAATAGGCGTGAGATACAGCTGGGGTCATTTATGTAGTATTAGTAATATTAATATTAATAAGTATATAGTATTAATTAATGTTAAAATTGGTATTGGTATTGGTGTTGGTAATGGCAGCACTATTAGTATTAATATTATTTGATTAATTAGGATAATTAATAGGCATGAGATACAGCTGGGGTCATTTATGTAGTATTAGTATTGGTATTAGTATTAGTATTAGTATTAGTATTAGTATTAGTATTATTAATATTAATATTAATATTAATATTAATATTAATATTAATATTAATATTTAATAAGTTTATAGTATTAAATAATGTTAAAATTGGTATTGGTATTTGTATTGGTATTGGTGTTGGTATTGTAATGGCAGCGCTATTAGTATTAATATTATTTGATTAATTAGGGTAATTAATAGGGGTGAGATACAGCTGGGGTCATTTATGTAGTATTAGTATTATTAATGTTAATATTAATAAGTATATAGTATTAATTAATGTTAAAATTGGTATTGGTATTGGTGTTGGTGTTGGTATTGGCAGCACTATTAGTATTAATATTATTAGATTAATTAGGGTAATTAATAGGGGTGAGATAGAACTGGAGTAATTTATGTAGTATTATTATTAATAATAATAATATTAATATTAATATAATATTAATATTAAGATAATTAATTATATATATGAATTACTATTACTATTAAGATAATTAATTATATATATGATGAATTAATGTTAATATTGACATTAATAATAATATTGACATTAATAATAATATTGGCATTAATATTAATATTAATATTACTATTAATATTAATATTAATATTAATATTAATATTAATTATTTATTAATAGTGATAATTATATTAACATTAATATTAATATTAATATCGCTATTGTGTTGACAGCACTCTTATTACTAATATTATTAGATTAATTAGGGTAATTAATAGGGGGAGATAGAGCTGGAGTCATTTATGTAATAGGGGTAGTATTAATATCATTATTAATTAATGTTCATATTAGTATTGGAGTGTAAATAGTTTAATTACTATAGTTAATATATTTATTATATAATTAATATAACAATTGCTATCATTTATTCAATTAACAGAATTAATTTATAATTCTTTAAATAACTCTAGCTCGTTGAATTAATAGAATTAATTTAATAATTAATTGAATCGATAAAATTCCCTAAAATAAGTGATGATGTCAATTATTAATTCTAAATTAATAATGGTAATAATTATTTAAAACTATTAATAATGATGAATATATAATTGTATAAATAACTTTAACATTAATTAGAAATTATTCTATTATTAATACTAATAATATTTATAAACCTATCCATTTAATGTAATTAAGGAAATCGCATTTATTGAAATAATTTAAATTTTATTAATTTAGTAAATAAGTATAGAAAATTATTCATGTATTAATTACTTTTTAAAATTAATTAATTTTTTAATTTTTAAATTTTTTACATTAATTATATAGAATTCATGGGATTCATATTATTGGAGTGGTAGAAATTAATAATCAGATTAATCCAATTAATCACATGGATCAAATTCATTAATGGCATTAATTAATGGAATTAATTGTTGGAATTAATCAATGGGATTAATTAATGGAATTAATGAGCGCAATTAACGGGGCCGGGGGAGATTCGGGGGCCCTGGGGAGCTCCAGGAGCTCCAAGCGTGAGGTCCCACCAAAGTCCACCAGAACCCACCAAAGTCCTCCAGAACCTCCTCAGGTCCCACCAGGTCCCACCAGAACCCACCAAAGTCCAACAGATCCTCACCAAAGTCCAGCAGATCCTCACCAGGTCCCACCAAAGTCCAGCAGGTCCCACCAAAGTCCAGCAGGTCCCACCAAACCCCACCAAACTCCACGAGATCCTCACCAGAACCCACCAAAGTCCAGCAGATCCTCACCAGGTCCCACCAAAGTCCAGCAGATCCCACCAAAGTCCAGCAGATCCTCACCAGGTCCCACCAAAGTCCAGCAGGTCCCGCCAAAGTCCAGCAGATCCCACCAAACCCCACCAGATCCCACCAAACCCCACCAAACCCCACGAGATCCTCACCAGAACCCACCAAAGTCCACCAAACCCCACCAGAACCCACCAGAACCCACCAAGGTCCAGCAGATCCCACCAGATCCTCACCAGAACCCACCAGAACCCACCAGAACCCAGAGCTTCTTCCGGGATGGTCCAGAAGGTTCCACCAGGTCTCTTGAGCTTCTAGGGTGGTCCAGAAAGTTCCACCAGGTCCTCGGGGCTTCTCCTGGGATGGTCCAGAAGGTTCCACCAGGTCCCCAAGGCTCTGGGAATGATGCAGAAAGTCCCACCAGGTCACCCAGGCTTCTTCTGGGATGGTCCAGAAGGTTCCATCAGGTCCTCAGAGCTTCTTCTGGGATGGTCCAGAAGGTTCCATCAGGTCCTCAGGGCTTCTTCTGGGATGGTCCAGAAGGTCCCAACATCCTGGAGGTGACAACTCACCACCCTGGAGGTCCCATCCCAGCACCCTGGAGGTCCCATCCCACCCTCCTGGAGGTGACATCCCACCATCTTTGAGGTGGCATCTCAACATGTTTGAGGCTCCATGTGACCATCCTGGAGGTCCCATCCCACCATCTTGGAGGTGACATCTCACCATGTTTGAGGTTCCATCTCACCATGTTTGAGGTGACATCTCAGCATCTTTGAGGTCCCATCCCACCCCCCTGGAGTTTCCATCCCACCACCCTGGAGGTCCCACCCCACCCCCTGGAGGTCCCATCCCACCATCTTTGAGGTTCCATCCCACCACCCTGGAGGTTCCATCTCACCAACCTGGAGGTGGCATCTCAGCATGTTTGAGGTTCCATCTCACCATGTTTGAGGTGGCATCTCACCATCCTTGGAGGTTCCATCTCACCATGTTTGAGGTTCCATCTCAGCATCTTTGGAGGTTCCATCTCACCATGTTTGAGGTCCCATCCCACCCTCCTGGAGGTCCCACCCCACCCCCCTGCAGGTCCCACCCCATCCCCCTGGAGAAGACATCCCACCAGCCGGCGTCTCCTCTCTTGCAGGGGTGGCCATCAGCACCTACGCCCGTTACTGCTACAGCAAACTGCAGAAGGCGGCGCTGACCGGGGCCAAGAAGGTACCACGCTCCTGGGGTGGGGTGGCACGGGGTGGACAAGGAGGTCCCCTCCCACCAGGGTCCCACCGGGAGCTCCTGGGCTTGGGGACGGGGCTGGAGGGGGGAGGGGGGTGGTGGGGGAGGTGAGGAGAAGGTCTGGAGAAGTTCTGCTGGACACCAGGAGGTCTTCATGTGGAGATCTTCTGAGGAGCTTCTGGAGAAGTTCTGGGAGGATTTGAGGGATCTTCTGGAGAACTGCTGGAGAACATCTGGAGAACATCTGGAGAGTTCCTGGGGATCTACTAAGGAGATCTTCATGTGGAGATCTTCTGAGGAGCTTCTGGAGAACTTTTGGGAAGCTTTGAAGGATCTTCTGGAGAACTTCTGGAGAACGTCTGGAGACCTTCTGGAGATTTTCTGGGGATCTCCTAAGGAGATCTTCATCTGGGGATCTTCTGAAGACCTTCGGGAGAACTTCTGGGAAGCTTTGAAGGATCTTCTGGAGAACTTCTGGAGAACTTCTGGAGAACTTCTGGAAATTTTCTGGAGAACTTTTGAGAACCTTGTGAAGACCTTTCAGGGACCTTCTGGGAACCTTCTGAAGACCTTCTGGAGACCTTTTGGAGATTTTCTGGGGATTTTCTATGGAGATCTTATAAAGAACTTCTGGAGAAGTTCTGGAGAACTTCTGGAGAACTTCTGGAGAACTTCTGAAGAACTTTTGGAGATTTTCTGGGGATCTTCTAAGGAGATCTTCATGTGGAGATCTTTTAGAGGACCTTCTGAAGACCTTCTGGAGAACTTCTGGAGACCTTTTGGAGACCTTTTGGAGATCTTTTGGGGATCTCCTAAGGAGATCATCTGGGGATCTTCTGGAGACCTACTGGAGACCTTTTGGAGAACTTTTAGGGAATTTTCTGGGGACTTTCTGAAGACATTCCAGTGACCATCTGGTGATCTTCTGGAGACCTTCTGGAAACTCTCTGGAGACCTCTTGGGAACTTCCTAAGGAACTTCTGGAGACCTTCTGAAAACCTGATGGGGAGTGACCTCCTGGGAGCTCTGAGGAACTTCTGGAGACCTTCTGGAAACCTGATGGGGAGTGACCTCCTTGGAACTCTCTGAGGAACTTCTGGAGACCTTCTGAAAACCTGATGGGGAGTGACCTCCTGGGAACCTCCTAAGGATCTCCTGGAGACCTTCAGGAAGCCAAACGCCGACGTTCCTCTATCCAGAAGCGTCCCGGAGCGGTGGCTCGTTCTTCTCCCGGCAAAACCCATCGGTGGAGAACCTTCAGGGTGGTCATGGAGCCACCAAGAACCAAGTGGGGTCCACTTCTGAGTCAAGATGGTGGATGGAGAATGGATGGATGGAGAATGGATGGATGGTGGATCCATGGTTGGATGATGGTCCATGGATGGTCCATGGATGGTCCATGGATGGATGATGGGTCCATGGATGGTCCATGGATGGTCCATGGATGGATGATGGATCCATGGATGGTCCATGGATGGTCCATGGATGGATGGTGGATCCATGGATGGTCCATGGATGGTCCATGGATGGATGATGGGTCCATGGATGGTCCATGGATGGTCCATGGATGGATGGTGGATCCATGGATGGTCCATTGATGGTCCATGGATGGATGGTGGATCCATGGATGGTCCATGGATGATCCATGGTTGGATGGTGGATCCATGGATGGATGGATGGATGGTGGATCCATGGTTGGTTGATGGATCCATTGATGGATCCAACCCTGGAGAAACCCCTTGACCCCACCACCTCCACCCCACCATCCCACCCAGGAACCCCCGCGGTGACCCCCGGTTGTCCCCTCAGGGCCTGAAGAAGCCGAACCTGGAGGAGATCCGTCACGCCAAGAACGTGGTCTTCAAGCCGTCCATGTTCGGCAGCTCGCTGCAGGAGATCGTGGCCATGCAGAAGGACCTCTTCCCCGAGCGGCAGCTGCCCTGGGTCCAGACCCGCCTCTCCGAGGAGGTCCTGGCCCTCAACGGCGACCAGACCGAGGGCATCTTCCGGTAAGGCCACCCCACCCCGGCGTGGACCTCTGGAGGTGGTGGGCTGGAGGTTCTCCTCAGGGTTGGATGGAAACGGGAAGGGTTTGGGTTTGGGGGATCTTCTGCTCTGGTGGGTTCTTCAAGGGGTTGGGGTTCTTCGTGGTGGTCACCATGATCATGGTGAGGTCTTGGTGGCACCAGAACAGCTCCAAGGGCGTGGAGGTTTCTCCATGGTGGTCACCAGAGTCATGGTGGCACCATCCAGAAGGTTCCTTCAACTTCTCCTGTTCAATGAGGGGTTTCTCCAAGGTGGCCACCACAGCCATGGTGAGATCTTGGTGGCACCAACCTGGTGGATCTTCCCAGCTTCTCCTTGGTCCAAGGGATGGAGGTTTCTCCATGGTGGACACCAGAGTCGTGGTGGGGTTTGATGGCACCAAAACATCTCCAAGGCCATGGAGGTTTCTCCACGGTGGTCACCAGAATCATGGTGAGGTCTTGGTGGCACCAAAACATCTCCAGGTCCATGGGGGTTTCTCCATGGTGGCCACCAGATTCATGGTGAGGTCTTGGTGGCACCATCCAGTGGGTCCCACCAGCCTCTCCTTGGTCCAAGGCCATGGAGGTTCCTCCATGGTGGCCACCACACTTACGGTGAGGCCTTGGTGGCACCAGAACATCACCAAGGCCATGGAGGTTCCTCCATGGTGGTCACCAGAGTCACCATCCAGAAGGTCCCTTCAATTGCTCCTTGCTCCATGGCCATGGTGGTCACCACAGTCA
Organism: Lonchura striata; assembly: GCF_046129695.1. Classification (NCBI taxonomy): domain Eukaryota; kingdom Metazoa; phylum Chordata; class Aves; order Passeriformes; family Estrildidae; genus Lonchura; species Lonchura striata. The sequence continues at coordinate 1,600,246 of NC_134603.1, read as the reverse complement.
TGGTGGACTTTTGGTGGCACCAAAACATCTCCATGATCATGAAGGTTCCTCCATGGTGGCCACCACCATCATGGTGGGCTTTTGGTGGCCCCAAGCTCTTAGAACATCTCCAAGACCATGGAGGTTCCTCCACGGTGTCCCCCAGGACATCTCGGTCCCACCAACCATCTCCACGCCCATCTGACGTCCCCTGGAGGTCACCTGGCCACCACCTCCTGTCCTCCCCCTCAGGGTCCCCGGCGACATCGACGAGGTCAACGCCCTGAAGCTCCAGGTGGACCAGTGGAAGATCCCCACCGGCCTGGAGGACCCGCACGTCCCCGGTAGGACATCGCGGCCGACGTCGGGGTGGGCTCGGGGAGGTCCACGGGGGTGGGACGCGTCATCTCCTGAGGTTGTCCTTGTCCCGGCAGCGTCGCTGCTGAAGCTCTGGTACCGCGAGCTGGAGGAGCCGCTGATCCCGCACGAGTTCTACGAGCGGAGCATCTCCAGCTACGAGGACCCGGTGGCCGCCGTCGCCGTGGTCCACGCGCTGCCCCGCCTCAACAGGATGGTGCTGTGCTACCTCATCCGCTTCCTGCAGGTATCTCCTGGTGGCCACCGCCGGGCCGACCCCGGCGCCGAGAGCTCCTCCCGAGGGGGTTACGGGTTCCTCGAGGTCGTTATGGAGTCCCACCAACCTCAGAACCTCCATGTTCCTATTCCTGGCTTCCTCGAGGTCGTTATGGAGTCCCACCAGCAGCAGAACCTCGATTGTAGTCTTTACATCCCATGGGTTGGTGTTCCTGGTGGGTTCTGAGGAGGTTCTGAGTTCCTCGAGGTCGTTATGGAGTTCCACCAGCCCCAGAACCCCCATGTTCCTATTCCTGGGTTCTTCGAGGTCGTTATGGAGTCCCGCCAGCAGCAGAACCTCCATGTTCCTATTCCTGGGTTCTTTGAGGTCGTTATGGAGTCCCACCAACCCCAGAACCTCCATGTTCCTATTCCTGGGTTCCTTGAGGTCGTTATGGAGTCCCACCAACCTCAGAACCTCCATGTTCCTCCTTACACCCCATGGGTTCATGTTTCTGGTGGGTTCTGAGGAGGTTTTGGATTCCTCGAGGTCGTTATTTAGTTCCACCAGCAGCAGAACCTCGATTTTAGTCTTTACATCCCATGGGTTGGTGCTCCGAGTGGATTCTGAGGAGGTTTTGGGTTCCTCGAGGTCGTTATGGAGTCCCACCACCCCCAGAACCTCCATTTTCCCTTTCCCTCCCCATGGGTTGGTGCTCCTGGTCCTTCTCCTGACGTGACTTTGGGTTCCTCAAGGTCACCATGGAATCCCACCAACCCCAGAACCTCCATCTTCCTCCTTGTTGTTTCTGGTGACTCCTGGTCCTTCTCTTGAGATGTTCCTCGAGGTCATTATGGAGTCCCACCACCCCCAGAACCTCCATTTTCCCTTTTCCCACCCCATGGCTTCGTGGTTTCTCCTGGTTCCTTCTCTTGAGATGTTCCTCGAGGTCACCACGGAGTCCCACCAGCCTTGACCTCCTCGTTTCTCCTCCCGCCAGGTCTTCGTGCAGCCGGCCAACGTGGCGGTGACCAAGATGGACATCAACAACCTGGCCATGGTGATGGCGCCCAACTGCCTCCGGTGCCGCTCCGAGGAGCCGCGCGTCATCTTCGAGAACACGCGCAAGGAGATGTCCTTCATCAGGGTCCTCATCCAGCACCTGGACACCAGCTTCATGGAGGGCGTCCTCTAGCGGCCACCGGGGGGGGACACAGAGCTCCTCCAGGAGCCTGGAGGTCCGTGGGGTTCTCCACCAGGAAGATGGAGATCCGTGTCCACCAGGAAGCTGGAGGTCCATGGGGTTCTCCACCAGGAAGATGGAGATCCGTGTCCACCAGGAAGCTGGAGGTCCGTGGGGTTCTCCACCAGGAAGATGGAGATCCGTGTCCACCAGGAAGCTGGAGATCCGTGAGGTTCTCCACCAGGAAGATGGAGATCCGTGTCCACCAGGAAGCTGGAGATCCATGGGGTTCTCCACCAGGAACCTGGAGGTTCATGAGGTTCTTCACCACTTGGTGGGATCCATCTTCACAAGAACTTGGAGATCCGTGAGGTTCTCCACCAGGAACCTGGAGGTCCATGAGGTTCTCCACCAGGAACCTGGAGATCCGTGTCCACCAGGAAGCTGGAGATCTGTGAGGTTCTCCACCAGGAACCTGGAGATCCGTGTCCTCCAGGAACCTGAAGATCCGTGTCCACCAAGAGCCTGGAGGTCCATGAGGTTCCTCACCTCATGGTGGGCTCCATCTCCACCAGGATCCAGGAGCTCCCTGAGCTTCTCCAGCTTCTCCACGCCGTCATCTCCATCTCCACCAGGAGCGGGATTGTCTCCACCCCTTCCCACCTGGGCAAGGAGAAGTCCTGGAGGTCCATCCCGACCTTCTGGCCGTGTCCCCGGCCGGTTCCTCCTGGGGGCGACACGAGGAACATCTCAGCTCCAGGAGGTCTCCATGGACTTGGGGAGGTTGGAGAAGGTCGGGTGGACATCAGAGGACCACAGTGATCTCAGCACCGGGGAGAGGACCTGGAGGTCCTCATGGAGGTTCTCATGGAGGTCACCATGGAGATCCTCATGGAGGTCACCATGGAGGTCCTCATGGAGATTCTCATGGAGGTCACCATGGAGATCCTCATGGAGGTCACCATGGAGATCCTCATGGAGGTTCTCATGGAGGTCACCATGGAGATCCTCATGGAGGTCACCATGGAGATCCTCATGGAGGTTCTCATGGAGGTCACCATGGAGATCCTCATGGAGATCCTCATGGAGGTCACCATGGAGATCCTCATGGAGATCCTCATGGAGGTCACCATGGAGATCCTCATGGAGGTCCTCATGGAGGTCACCATGGAGGTCCTCATGGAGATCCTCATGGAGGTCACCATGGAGATCCTCATGGAGGTTCTCATGGAGGTCACCATGGAGATCCTCATGGAGGTTCTCATGGAGGTCACCATGGAGATCCTCATGGAGGTCCTCATGGAGATCCTCATGGAGGTTCTCATGGAGGTCACCATGGAGATCCTCATGGAGGTCACCATGGAGATCCTCATGGAGGTTCTCATGGAGGTTCTCATGGAGGTTCTCATGGAGGTCACCATGGAGATCCTCATGGAGGTTCTCATGGAGGTCACCATGGAGATCCTCATGGAGGTCCTCATGGAGATCCTCATGGAGGTTCTCATGGAGGTCACCATGGAGATCCTCATGGAGGTCACCATGGAGATCCTCATGGAGGTCACGATGGAGGTCCTCATGGAGGTCACCATGGAGATCCTCATGGAGGTTCTCATGGAGGTCACCATGGAGATCCTCATGGAGGTCACCATGGAGATCCTCATGGAGATTCTCATGGAGGTACCATGTGGTGGTGGCCCGGGTGGGTGCTGGTGGCCGATTGTCCATCCTGTCCCACGCGTGGGTGGCACCACCAGAAGCTGTTCCAGGAGCTCCTCACCAGGGTCTGCCCGGCCCTGGTGGACCTCCAGGAGCTCCCGTCTCCTTCTGGATCTTCACGGGGTCCATCTTGGTGTCCATCATCTCCTGGATCTCCATGGGGTCCATCATAGGGTCCATCTTCTCCTCCTGGATCTCCTGGGTCCATCTTGAGGTCCATCATCTTCTCCTGGATCTCCATGGGGTCCACCATGGACTCCTGGTCCTACAGAACCTGGCTTGGGGTCCACCATCTTCTCCTGGTCCTCCTGGGGTCCATCTTGGTGTCCACCATGATCTCCTGGGTCCATCTTGAGTTCCACCATCTCCTCCTGCTTCTCCTGGGTCCATGTTGGTGTCCACCATCAACTCCTGGAGCAATTTTGGGGTCCACCACCTTCTCCTGGTCCTTCAGGACCCATCTTGGGGTCCACCATCATCTCCTGGGTCCACCTAGGTGTCCACCATCATCTCCTGGTTCTCCTGGGTTCCTCCATCTTCTCCTGGTCCTCCTGGCCCCATCCTGGTCCTCAGCATCTCCCTCAGCTTCTCCTGGACCTGTTGTGGTGGCCTTGACCCTCTCCAGCTCCTGCCCAATGCTCTGGGTGGCCGAGGTCTTCTCCTGAACCCCACCAGCTCCTCCAGGTCCTCAAAACCCACCTGGGACAGCTCAGCTGGACCCTCCTGGACCACCTTGGTGGCCACCATCTCCTCCAGGTCCCATCTTGGTCAACCCAAAATTCTCCAGGTCCCACCTTGGTGGCCCCAAAGTTCTCCAGGTCCCACCTTGGTGGCCCCAAAGTTCTCCAGGTCCCACCTTGGTCTCCCCAAAGTTCTCCAGGTCCCACCTTGGTCACCCCAAAGTTCTCCAGGTCCCACCTTGGAGACCCCAAAGTTCTCCAGGTCCCACCTTGGTCCCCCCAAAGTTCTCCAGGTCCCACCTTGGAGACCCCAAAGTTCTCCAGGTCCCACCTTGGTCACCCCAAAGTTCTCCAGGTCCCACCTTGGAGACCCCAAAGTTCTCCAGGTCCACCTTGGTCTCCCCAAAGTTCTCCAGGTCTCACCTTGGAGACCCCAAAATTTGGGGGGTCCCAAATTAAGGTGGGGGTCCTCAAAATTGGAGAAGGTCCCCAAAATTTGGGGTCCCAAAATTGGGGTGGAGGTCCCCAAAATTGGGGGGTCCCCAAAATTTGGGGGTTCCCAAAATTGGGGTCACCAAGGTGGGGGTCCCCAAATTTGGGGGAGTCCCTCAAATTGGGAGGTCCCCAAAATGGGGTCCCCAAAATTTGGGTGGGGGTCCCCAAAATTGGGGTTCCCAAAATGGAGGAGGTCATCAAGGTGCGGGTCCCCAAAATTTGGGGTGGGGGTCCCCAAAATGAGATTGGGGTCCTCAAAATTTGGGGTCACCAAGGTTGGGATGGTCCCAAAATTTGGGGGTCCCAAAATTTGGGTGGGGGGTCCCCAAAAATGGGGTCCCATGGGTGATGTCCCCAAAATGGGGTCCTCAAATTTGGGTGGGGGTCCCAAAAATTTGGGTCCCAAAATTTGGGTGGGGGTCCCCAAATTTGGGTGGAGGTCCCAAAATTGGGGTCCCCAAAATTTGGGTGGGAGTCCCCAAATTTGGGAGGGGGGTCCCCAAAATTGGGGTGGGGTCCCCAAATTTGGGAGGTCCCCAAAATGGAGGAGGTGACCAAGGTGGGGGTCCCCAAAATTTGGGTGGGGGTCCCAAAATTGGGGTCCCCAAATTTGGGGTTCCCAAAATGGAGGAGGTCACCAAGGTGGGGGTCCCCAAAATTTGGGTGGGGGTCCCCAAATTTAAGTTGGGGTCCCAAAATTGGGGTCCCCAAATTTTGGGTGGGGGTCCCCAAATTTGGGTGGGGGTCCCAAAATTTTGGGTGGGGGTCCCCAAATTTGGGGTTCCCAAAATGGAGGAGGTGACCAAGGTGGGGGTCCCCAAATTTGGGTGGGGGTCCCCAAATTTGGGTGGGGGTCCCAAATCGGGGTCCCCAAATTTGGGGTTTTGGGCCCCCCCCAGCTCCGCTCACTGCCAGGCCCCGTTAATTGTTAATGAATGAATTAATGAATGAATAAATTAATTAATGAATGGACGCTTAATGAATGGCCGCCCTCCTGCGGGTTTGGGGGAATTTTGGGGATTTTGGGGAATTTTGGGGAATTTTGGGTGAATTTTGGGTGAAATTTGGGGTTTTTTGGTGAATTTTGGGTGAATTTTGGTGAATTTTGGGTGAAATTTGGGGTTTTTTTGAGTCTATTTTGGGGGTTTTTTGGTGAATTTTGGGTGAATTTTGGGGTTTTTCGGGGTGAATTTTGGGTGAATTTTGGGGGGGTTTTGGGTGAAATTTGGGTTTTTTGGTGAATTTTGGGAGAATTTTGGGGTTTTTTGGGTTAATTTTGGGTGAATTTCAGGGTTTTTCGGTGAATTTTGGGTTAATTTTGGGTTAATTTTGGGTTAATTTTGGGGTTTTTCGGGGTGAATTTTGGGTGAATTTTGGGGTTTTTCGGGATGAATTTTGGGTGAAATTTGGGGTTTTTGGGTGAATTTTGGGCTTTCTTGGATGAATTTTGGGTGAATTTCAGGGTTTTTTGGTGAATTTTGGGTTAATTTTGGGGTTTTTTCAGGTGAAATTTGGGGTTTTTCGGGATGACTTTTGGGTGAAATTTGGGGGTTTTTTGGTGAATTTTGGGTGAATTTTGGGGTTTTTCGGGGTGAATTTTGGGTGAATTTTGGGGGGGTTTTGGGTGAAATTTGGGGGTTTTTTGGTGAATTTTGGGTGAATTTTGGGTGAATTTGGGGTTTTTTGAGTTAATTTTGGGTGAATTTTGGGTGAAATTTGGGTTTTTTGGTGAATTTTGGGTGAATTTTGGGGTTTTTCGGGGTGAATTTTGGGGTTTTTTGGGTTAATTTTGGGTGAATTTCAGGGTTTTTCGGTGAATTTTGGGTTAATTTTGGGTTAATTTTGGGGTTTTTTCAGGTGAATTTTGGGGTTTTTCGGGGTGAATTTTGGGGTGAATTTTGGGGGATTTTTTGGTGAATTTTGGGTGAATTTTGGGGGGTTTTTTTGGGTGAATTATGGGGTTTTTCGGGATGACTTTTGGGTGAAATTTGGGGTTTTTGGTGAATTTGGGGTGAATTTTGGGTTTTTTTGGGGTGAATTTTGGGGTTTTTGGTTAATTTTGGTTTTTTTTAGCGCCCGGGGTTTATTTATTGTGGAGTAAATGGAATAAAAATTAAAATAAAACTTAAAAAAATAAAAATAAAAATAATAAAATAAAAATTAAAAATTAAAAACAAAAATGAAAATGAAATAGAAATTAAAAATAAAAATAAGAATTGAAATGAAAAATTAAAAATAAAAATAAAAATGAAATAAAAATTAAAAATTAAAATAAAAATAAAAAAATTAAAAATAAAAAATGAAAACGAAATAAAAATTAAAAATAAAAGTAATAATTGAAATGAAAAATTAAAAATAAAAATAAAATTTAAATGAAAATAAAAAATTTAAAGTAAAAATGAAGATAAAAATAAAAATGAAAATAAAAATGAAAAAATTTAAAATGAAAATAAAAATAAAAATAAAATATAAAAATTAAAGTGGAAAAATTAAAAAAAATAAAAATAAAAATAAAAATAAAAATGAAAATAAAAATGAAAAAATTAAAAGTAAAAATAGATATGAAAAAAATAATAATAAAAAATTAAAAATTAAAAATTAAAATAAAAATAAAAATAGAAATGAAAAAAATAAAAAATAAAAATAATAAAAAATAAAAATTAAAGATTAAAATTAAAAATAAAAATAATAAAAATAAAAAATAAAAAATAAAAATTAAAAAACAAAAAGAAATAAAAAAATAAAATAAAGATAAAATTAAAAATAAAAACTATAATGAAAAATTTTTAAAAATCAATATAAAAATAAAAATAAAAAATAATAAAAAATACAAATACAAATAAATAAAAAATTTGAAAATAAAAAACTAAAAAAATAAAAATAAAAATAAAAATAAAATTAAAAAATAAAAATTCATAAAAATGAAAATTCCCAGAGACAAGAGCCGGGGCTTTCCCGGGATTTTCCCAATTTGGGAATTTTGGGGAATTTCTGGGAATTTCGGGGAATTTGGGGGATTTTGGGGATTGGAGGAGGGAAAATTTGGGATTTTTTGGGAGGTTTTGGGGAATTTTGGAATTCTTGGGAATTTGGGTGAATTTTTGGGATGGGAGGAGGGAATTTGGGGAATTTTTGGGGATTTTGGGAGGTTTGGGGAATGTTGGGAAATTTTGGGGATTTTTTTTGGGAATTTTTGGGATGGGAGGAGGGAAAATTTAGGAATTTCTCGGAATTTTTGGGATGAGAATTTTGGGGAAATTTTGGGATGAAAGGAGGCAATTTTTGGGAAATTTGGGGGAATTTTGGGGAATTTTTGGGAAGGGAGGCGGGAAAATTTGGGAATTTTTAGGATGGGGATTTCTGGGATGGGAGTGGGAATTTTTGGGAATTTTTGGGAAATTTGGGGGAATTTTGGGTAATTTTTGGGATGGGAGGAGAAAATTTAGGATGGGAGGAGGGAAATTTTAGGAATTTTTGGGAGGTTTGGGGAATTTTTAGGAATTTTGGGGAATTTTTAGCAGATTTGGGGAATTTTGGGATGGGAGGAGAAAAATTTGGATTGGGAGTGGGAATTTTTGGAGGTTTTGGGAAATTTGGGAATTTTGGGGAATTTTGGGGGAAATTTTGGGAGTTTTTGGGGAATTTTGGAAGGTGTTGGGATCTTTTGGGAATTTTGGGAAGGTTTTGGGGATTTTTGGGGATTTTTGGGATGGGAGGAGAAAATTTGGGATTGGAGGAGGGAATTTTTGGGGTGGGAGCAGGAATTTTGGGAATTTCGGGGAATTTTGGGGAATTTTGGGAAGTTTTGGGAAAGGAGGAGGTGGAAATTGGGAATTTTTGGAGAATTTTTGGGAGGTTTTGGAGAATTTTTGGGAATTTGGGGAATTTTTGGGATGGGAGATGAGAATTTTGGGATGGGAGGTGAAAATTTGGGATGGGAGGAGGGAATTTTTGGGATTCGGGATTTGGGATTTGGGGTTTTTGGGATTCAGGACTGGATTTTTGGGATTTGGGATTTTTGGGATTCGGGATTTTTGGGATTCGGGACCGGATTTTTGGGATTCGGGATTTTTGGGATGCGGGACCGGATTTTTGGGATTCGGGACCGGATTTTTGGGATTCGGGACCAGATTTTTGGGATTCGGGACCGGATTTTTGGGATTCGGGACCGGATTTTTGGGAATTGGCGCCCATTTTTGGGATTCGGGACCGGATTTTTGGGATTCGGGTCGGATTTTTGGGAATTGGCGCCGGCGCTCCGCGGCGCCTCCGCCCAAACGCGCCCCTCCCGCTCCAACCTGGCGCCAGCCAATAGGAACGCCGCAATCCCTGATCGACAGCAGAACCCACCAATGAGCGTCAGCCGCCCTCCAAAACCCGCCCGCACCCCGCCGCCAATCACCCGCCGCGCTGCGCTGTGAGCGACAGCCGCCTCAGCCAATCGCGTGCCGCGGCCCCGCCCCCGGGGCGCTCCCCGCGCGCTGATTGGCTGCGGCCCGGAAGGAGGCGCTGCCGTACGGACGGGGCGGGCGGTGAGTGGGGGGCGCCATGTTGGGGGGAGCCCCGCGCCGCCTTTGGGGGTTCGGGGGGGTCCCGGGGGGGGGTCCCGGCGGTTTTGGGGGACCCCGGGAGGGTTTTGGGGGGTCCCGGGGGGGGTTGGGGGGTCGGGGAGGGGCCCCGGGGGGGGTTGGGGAGGATGGGAAGGAGCCTGGGGGGGGACGGGCGGGATTTTGGGGGGTCCTGGGGGGGATTTGGGGGTCCTTAGAATGATTTTGGGGATCCCGGGCGGGTTTTGGGGATCCCGGGAGGGATTTGGGGGTCCCGGGGAGGATTTTGGGGATCCCGGGCGGGTTTTGGGGATCCCGGGGGGGATTTGGGGGGTCCCGGGCGGGTTTTGGGGATCCCGGGCGGGATTTGGGGGTCCTGGGGGGGATTTGGGGGGTCCCGGGCGGGATTTGGGGATCCCGGGAGGGATTTGGGGATCCCGGGGGGGATTTGGGGGGTCCCGGGGAGGATTTTGGGGGTCCCGGGGGGGATTTGGGGGTCCCGGGGAAGATTTGGGGGTCCCGGGGAGGATTTTGGGGGTCCCGGGGTGGATTTTGGGGGTCCCGGGGAGGATTTTGGGGATCCCGGGCGGGATTTGGGGGGTCCCGGGGGGATTTGGGGGGTCCCGGGCAGGATTTTGGGGTCCCGGGCGGGATTTGGGGGTCCCGGGGAGAATTTGGGGATCCCGGGCGGGATTTGGGGTCCCGGGGTGGATTTTGGAGTCCTTAGAATGATTTTGGGGGTCACGGGGGGATTTTGGGGGTCCTGGGGTGGATTTTGGGGGTCCCGGGCGGGATTTGGGGGTCCCGGGCGGGTTTTGGGGTCCGTAGAATGATTTTGGGGATCCCGGGCGGGATTTGGGGGGTCCCGGGGGGATTTGGGGGGTCCCGGGCGGGATTTGGGGGTCCCGGGCGGGATTTGGGGATCCCGGGGGGGATTTGGGGGTCCCGGGGTTATTTTGGGGTCCCGGGCGGGATTTGGGGGGTCCCGGGGGGATTTGGGGGGTCCCGGGGTGATTTTGGGGGTCCCGGGAGGGATTTGGGGATCCCGGGGGGGATTTGGGGGGTCCCAGGGGGGATTTGGGGTCCTTGGAATGATTTTGGGGGTCCCGGGCGGGATTTGGGGGTCCCGGGCAGGATTTTGGGGGTCCCGGGCGGGATTTGGGGGTCCCGGGCGGGATTTGGGGTCCTTGGAATGATTTTGGGGGTCCCGGGCGAGATTTGGGGATCCCGGGGGGGATTTGGGGGTCCTGGGGTTATTTTGGGGTCCCAGGGGGGATTTGGGGGTCCCGGGGGGGATTTTGGGGGTCCCGGGCGAGATTTGGGGATCCCGGGGGGGATTTGGCGGTCCCGGGGTTATTTTGGGGTCCCGGGGGGGATTTGGGGATCCCGGGGTGGATTTGGGGTCCTTAGAATGATTTTGGGGGTCCCGGGGGGGATTTTGGGGTCCCTGGACTGAATTTGGGGTCCCTGGACTGAATTTGGGGTTCCTTGCCTGGATTTGGGATCCCTGGGCTGGTTTTGGGGTCCTTAGAGTGATTTTGGGGTTCTTGGACTGGATTTGGGGTTTTTTGGACTCGTTTTGGGGTCCCCGGACTGGATTTGGGATCCCCGGACTGGATTTGGGGTTTTTGGATTGGTTTTGGGGATATTTGGACTGATTTTGGGGTCCCTGGGCTGGATTTGGGGTCCCTGAACTGGTTTTGGGGGTTTTGGACTAATTTCGGTTTCCCTGAACCGATTTTGGGTTTTTTTGGACTAATTTCAGTTTCCCTGACCTGATTTTGGGATTTTTTTGGACAGGTTTGGGGGTCCCTGAACCGATTTTGGGTTTTTTGGACCAATTTCGGTTTCCCTGAACTGATTTTGGGTTTTTTTGGACTAATTTCGTTTTCCCTGAACCAATCTTTGGTTTTTTTGGACAGGTTTGGGCATCCCTGAACCGATTTTGGGTTTTTTGGATTAATTTCAGTTTCCCTCATCCGATTTTGGGTTTTTTGGACTAATTTTGGTTTCCCTGAACCGATTTTGGGTTTTTTGGACTAATTTTGGTTTCCCTGACCTGATTTTGGGATTTTTGGACCAATTTTGGTTTCCCTGAACCGATTTTGGGGTTTTTTGGGCAGATTTTGGGGTTGGTGACCCTCCAGACCCAATTTTTAGCACCTCACCTCTCACCACCCCCCAAACCTCTCCTTTACCTCCCGTTTCTCCCGCAGCTCCCCTCGCCGACTGCCGAAAAATCACCAAAAAATCGCTGGAAAATCACCAAAAAATCGCTGAAAAATTACCGAAAAATCGCAGGAAAATAGCTGAAAAATCACTGGAAAATCGCTGGAAAATCACCAAAAAATCGCTGAAAAATCTCCGAAAAATCACCAAAAAATCGCTGAAAAATTACCGAAAAATCACTGGAAAATCGCTGGAAAATCACCAAAAAATCGCTGAAAAATCACCAAAAAATCGCTGAAAAATCACCGAAAAATCACTGGAAAATCGCTGGAAAATCACCAAAAAATTGCTGAAAAATTACCGAAAAATCACTGGAAAATCGCTGGAAAATCACCAAAAAAATGCTGAAAAATTGCTGAAAAATCTCCGAAAAATCACCAAAAAATCGCTGAAAAATCTCTGAAAAATCTCTGAAAAATCATCAAAAAATCGCCAAAAAATCTCCAAAAAAATTACCAAAAAATCTCCGAAAAATCGCTGAAAAATCTCTGGAAAATTGCTGAAAAATCACAGAAAAATCACCAAAAAATTGCTGAAAAATCACGGGGAAAAAATCGACGAAAAATCTCCAAAAAATTACTGAAAAATCTCCGAAAAATTGCTGAGAAATCAACAAAAAATCGCCGAAAAATCATCGAAAAATCATTGAAAAATCTCCAAATATCACCAAAAAATCGCCAAAAAAATCTCTGAAAAATCTCAAAAAAAATCGCTGAAAAATCACTGAAAAATCGTCGAAAAATAGCCAAAAATCACCAAAAAACCATCCAAAAATCACTGAAAAATCTCTGAAAAATCGCAGAAAAATAACCAAAAAGTCGTTGAAAAATCACCGAAAAATCGTCGAAAAAAAGCCAAAAATCCCCGAAAAATCATCAAAAAATCACAAAAAAATCTCTGAAAAATTGCGGAAAAATCTCTGAAAAATCGCTGAAAAATCACCGAAAAATTGTCGAAAAATAGCCAAAAATCACTGAAAAATCATCAAAAAATCGCAGAAAAATCTCTGAAAAATCGCAGAAAAATCTCTGAAAAATCGCAGAAAAATAATCAAAAAGTCACTGAAAAATCGTCGAAAAATAGCCAAAAATCCCCGAAAAATCATCAAAAAATCACCGAAAAATCTCTGAAAAATCGCAGAAAAATCTCTGAAAAATCGCAGAAAAATCACCAAAAAATCGCTGAAAAATCACCGAAAAATCGTCCAAAAATAGCCAAAAGTCCCTGAAAAATCATCAAAAAATCACCGAAAAATCTCTGAAAGATCACGGAAAAATCTCTGTAAAGTCGCAGAAAAATAACCAAAAAATCGCTGAAAACTCACCGAAAAATTGTCGAAAAATAGCCAAAAATCACCGAAAAATCATCAAAAAATCACCGAAAAATCTCTGAAAAATCGAAGAAAAATCTCTGAAAAATCGCAGAAAAATCTCTGAAAAATCACAGAAAAATAACCAAAAAATCGCTGAAAACTCACCGAAAAATTGTCGAAAAATAGCCAAAAATCACCGAAAAATCGCAGAAAAATAACCCAAAAATCGCTGAAAAATCACCGAAAAATTACCGAAAAATCACTGAAAAATCACCAAAAAATCACCGAAAAATCTCCCAAAAATTACAGATAAATCACCGACAAATCCCCTTTCCCCCGCCGGTGCCGCGCCCGCCGCCGCCATGGCGCCGGCGCGCGGCCGCGGCGCCAGGATCCCCCCGTGCGTCCCCAAGCGCCGCTTCCCGCCCGGCTACTCCGACTCGCTGCTCTTCCTGTGCGCGCGCCGCCTGGTGGCCCGGCCGCCGCTGCCGCCGCCGCCCGCCCACCTCTACCCCGTCCTCTTCCAAGCCGCCTTCTTGGACGGGCGGCCGCGGGTCCTCGGCGACCTGGTGAGCTCCTGGCCCTTCCCGGCGCTGCACCTGCGGCGCCTGCTGGGCCGCCAGGAGCTGCTGAGGGACCAGCCCTGCAAGCTCTGCCTCCAGGCCCTCGTCCTGGCCCTGGTGGCCACGCTGCGCCGGCAGCTGGAGGAGCCCGGCCGCCGCTCCAGGTGGGTTCTGCCACGGGTGAGGGCTTGAGGGAACTTCTTGTGTTTGGTGGGGTCTTCTTGGGTTTGGTGGGTTCTTCTTGGCTTTGATGGTTCCTTCTTGGTTTTGGTGGTTCCTTCTTGGGTTTGATGGTTCCTTCTTGATTTTGATGGTTCCTTCTTGGGTTTGGTGGTTCCTCCTCATTTTTGATGGTTCCTTCCCATCTTTGATGGTTCCTTCCCATTTCCAATGGTTTCCTCTTGTCTTTGATGGTTTCTCCCCATCTTTCATGGCTTCCTCCCATTTCTGAGGGTTTCCTCCTGTTTTTGATGGTTTCCTCCCGTTTTTGATGGTTCCTTCCCAATTTTGAAGGTTCCTTCCCATTTTTGATGGTTTCATTGATGCCATTTTCATGGTTCCTTCCCATTTTCATGGTTTCTTCCAATTTTTGATGTCTCCTTCTTGGTTTCGATGGTTTCCTCCCATTTTTGATGGTTCCTTCCCATCTTTGGTGGGTTCCTCTTTGTTTCGATGGTTTCCTCCCATCTTTGATGGTTTCTCCTTCTGGTTTGGGTGGTTGGAGCTGCTGCGGGACCGGCCCTGCAAGCTCTGCCTCCAGGCCCTCGTCCTGGCCCTGGTGGCCACGCTGCGCCGGCAGCTGGAGGAGCCCGGCCGCCGCTCCAGGTGGGTTCTGCCACGGGCGAGGGGTTGGGGGAGCTTCTTGGGTTTGGTGGGTTCCTCTTGGGTTTGGTGGGTTCTTCTTGGCTTTGATGGTTCCTTCTTGGTTTTGATGGTTCCTTCTTGGGTTTGGTGGTTCCTTCTCATTTTTGATGGTTCCTTCCCATCTCCAATGGTTTCCTCTTGTCTTTGATGGTTTCTTCCCATCTTTCATGGCTCCCTCCCATTTCTGAGGGTTTCCTCCTGTTTTTGATGGTTCCTTCTCAATTTTGAAGGTTCCTTCCCATTTTTGATGGTTTCATTGATGCCATTTTCATGGTTCCTTCCCATTTTCATGGTTTCTTCCAATTTTTGATGGCTCCTTCTTGGTTTCGACGGTTTCCTCCCATTTTTTGATGGTTCCTTCCCATCTTTGATGGTTCCTTCCCATTTTTGGTGGTTTCCTCTTGGTTTCGATGGTTTCCTCCCATCTTTGATGGTTTCCTCCCATCTTTGATGGTTTCTCCTTCTGGTTTGGGTGGTTGGAGCTGCTGAGGGACCAGCCCTGCAAGCTCTGCCTCCAGGCCCTCGTCCTGGCCCTGGTGGCCACGCTGCGCCGGCAGCTGGAGGAGCCCGGCCGCCGCTCCAGGTGGGTTCTGCCACGGGCGAGGGGTTGGGGGAACTTCTTGGCTTTGATGGTTCCTTCTTGGTTTTGATGGTTCCTTCTTGGGTTTGCTGGTTTATTCTTGGTTTTGGTGGTTCCTTCTTGGGTTTGGTGATTCCTCCTCATTTTTGATGGTTCCTTCCCATCTTTGATGGTTTCTTCCCATTTCCAATGGTTTCCTCTTGTCTTTGATGGTTTCTTCCCATCTTTCATGGTTTCCTCCCATTTCTGAGGGTTTCCTCCTGTTTTTGATGGTTTCCTCCCATTTTTGATGGTTCCTTCCCAATTTTGAAGGTTCCTTCCCATTTTTGATGGTTTCATTGATGCCATTTTCATGGTTCCTTCCCATTTTCATGGTTTCTTCCAATTTTTGATGGCTCCTTCTTGGTTTCGATGGTTTCCTCCCATTTTTGATGGTTTCCTCCCATCTTTGATGGTTTCTCCTTCTGGTTTGGGTGGTTGGAGCTGCTGAGGGACCACCCCTGCAAGCTCTGCCTCCAGGCCCTCGTCCTGGCCCTGGTGGCCACGCTGCGCCGGCAGCTGGAGGAGCCCGGCCGCCGCTCCAGGTGGGTTCTGCCACGGGCGAGGGCTTGGGGGAGCTTCTTGGGTTTGGTGGGTTCCTCTTGGGTTTGGTGGGTTCTTCTTGGCTTTGATGGTTCCTTCTTGGGTTTGGTGGTTCCTTCTTTGTTTTGATGGTTCCTTCTTGGTTTTGATGGTTTCTTCTTGGGTTTGGTGGTTCCTCCTCATTTTTGATGGTTCCTTCCCATCTTTGATGGTTCCTTCCCATTTCCAATGGTTTCCTCTTGTCTTTGATGGTTTCTCCCCATCTTTCATGGTTTCCTCCCATTTCTGAGGGTTTCCTCCTGTTTTTGATGGTTTCCTCCCATTTTTGATGGTTCCTTCCCAATTTTGAAGGTTCCTTCCCATTTTTGATGGTTTCATTGATGCCATTTTCATGGTTCCTTCCCATTTTCATGGTTTCTTCCAATTTTTGATGGCTCCTTCTTGGTTTCGATGGTTTCCTCCCGTTTTTGATGGTTCCTTCCCATTTTTGGCGGTTTCCTCTTGGTTTTGATAGTTTCCTCCTGTTTTTGATGGTTTCCTCCCATCTTTGATGGTTTCTCCTTCTGGTTTGGGTGGTTGGAGCTGCTGAGGGACCGGCCCTGCAAGCTCTGCCTCCAGGCCCTCGTCCTGGCCCTGGTGGCCACGCTGCGCCGGCAGCTGGAGGAGCCCGGCCACCGCTCCAGGTGGGTTCTGCCACGGGCGAGGGGTTGGGGGAACTTCTTGGGTTTGGTGGGTTCCTCTTGGGTTTGGTGGGTTCTTCTTGGTTTTGATGGTTCCTTCTTGGTTTTGGTGGTTCCTTCTTGGGTTTGGTGGTTCTTTCTCATTTTTGAATGTTCCTTCCCATCTTTGATGGTTTCTTCCCATTTTTGATGGTTCCTTCTTGGGTTTGGTGGTTCCTCCTCATTTTTGATGGTTCCTTCCCATCTTTGATGGTTCCTTCCCATTTCCAATGGTTTCCTCTTGTCTTTGATGGTTTCTCCCCATCTTTCATGGTTTCCTCCCATTTCTGAGGGTTTCCTCCTGTTTTTGATGGTTTCCTCCCATTTTTGATGGTTCCTTCCCAATTTTGAAGGTTCCCCCCCATTTTTGATGGTTTCATTGATGCCATTTTCATGGTTCCTTCCCATTTTCATGGTTTCTTCCAATTTTTGATGGCTCCTTCTTGGTTTCGACGGTTTCCTCCCATTTTTTGATGGTTCCTTCCCATCTTTGATGGTTCCTTCCCATTTTTGGTGGTTTCCTCTTGGTTTCGATGGTTTCCTCCCGTTTTTGATGGTTTCCTCCCATCTTTGATGGTTTCTCCTTCTGGTTTGGGTGGTTGGAGCTGCTGCGGGACCGGCCCTGCAAGCTCTGCCTCCAGGCCCTCGTCCTGGCCCTGGTGGCCATGCTGCGCCGGCAGCTGGAGGAGCCCGGCCGCCGCTCCAGGTGGGTTCTGCCACGGGCGAGGGCTTGGGGGAACTTCTTGGGTTTGGTGGGTTCCTCTTGGGTTTGGTGGGTTCTTCTTGGCTTTGATGGTTCCTTCTTGGGTTTGATGGTTCCTTCTTGGTTTTGGTGGTTCCTTCTTGGGTTTGATGGTTCTTTCTCATTTTTGAATGTTCCTTCCCATCTTTGATAGTTTCTTCCCATTTTTGATGGTTCCTTCTTGGGTTTGGTGGTTCCTCCTCATTTTTGATGGTTCCTTCCCATCTTTGATGGTTCCTTCCCATTTCCAATGGTTTCCTCTTGTCTTTGATGGTTTCTCCCCATCTTTCATGGTTTCCTCCCATTTCTGAGGGTTTCCTCCTGTTTTTGATGGTTTCCTCCCATTTTTGATGGTTCCTTCCCAATTTTGAAGGTTCCCCCCCATTTTTGATGGTTTCATTGATGCCATTTTCATGGTTCCTTCCCATTTTCATGGTTTCTTCCAATTTTTGATGGCTCCTTCTTGGTTTCGACGGTTTCCTCCCATTTTTTGATGGTTCCTTCCCATCTTTGATGGTTCCTTCCCATTTTTGGTGGTTTCCTCTTGGTTTCGATGGTTTCCTCCCGTTTTTGATGGTTTCCTCCCATCTTTGATGGTTTCTCCTTCTGGTTTGGGTGGTTGGAGCTGCTGCGGGACCGGCCCTGCAAGCTCTGCCTCCAGGCCCTCGTCCTGGCCCTGGTGGCCACGCTGCGCCGGCAGCTGGAGGAGCCCGGCCGCCGCTCCAGGTGGGTTCTGCCACGGGCGAGGGCTTGGGGGAACTTCTTGGGTTTGGTGGGTTCCTCTTGGGTTTGGTGGGTTCTTCTTGGCTTTGATGGTTCCTTCTTGGGTTTGATGGTTCCTTCTTGGTTTTGGTGGTTCCTTCTTGGGTTTGATGGTTCTTTCTCATTTTTGAATGTTCCTTCCCATCTTTGATAGTTTCTTCCCATTTTTGATGGTTCCTTCTTGGGTTTGGTGGTTCCTCCTCATTTTTGATGGTTCCTTCCCATCTTTGATGGTTTCTTCCCATTTCCAATGGTTTCCTCTTGTCTTTGATGGTTTCTTCCCATCTTTCATGGTTTCCTCCCATTTCTGAGGGTTTCCTCCTGTTTTTGATGATTTCCCCTTGGTTTTCATGGTTTCCTCCTGTTTTTGATGGTTCCTTCCCAATTTTGAAGGTTCCTTCCCATTTTTGATGGTTTAATTGATGCCATTTTCATGGTTCCTTCCCATTTTCATGGTTTCTTCCAATTTTTGATGGCTCCTTCTTGGTTTCGATGGTTTCCTCCCGTTTTTGATGGTTTCCTCCCATCTTTGATGGTTTCTCCTTCTGGTTTGGGTGGTTGGAGCTGCTGAGGGACCAGCCCTGCAAGCTCTGCCTCCAGGCCCTCGTCCTGGCCCTGGTGGCCACGCTGCGCCGGCAGCTGGAGGAGCCCGGCCGCCGCTCCAGGTGGGTTCTGCCACGGGCGAGGGCTTGAGAGAACTTCTTGGGTTTGGTGGGTTCCTCTTGGGTTTGGTGGTTCCTTCTTGGTTTTGGTGGGTACTTCTTGGCTTTGATGGTTCCTTCTTGGTTTTGATGGTTCCTTCTCATTTTCGTGGTTCCTGTCTTTGATGATTTCATCTTTCATGGTCTCCTCCATTTTTGGTGGTTCCTTCTCATTTACGATGGTTTCCGCTTGTCTTTGTTGGTTTCTCCCCATTTTTGATGGTTCCTTCCCATCTTTGATGGTTTCTTCTTGGTTTTGATGATTTCTTCCAACTTTTGATGGTTCCTTCCCATTTCCAACGGTTTCCTCCTCTCTTTGATGGCTTCTTCCCATTTTTGATGATTCCTCCCCATTTTCAATGGTTTCCTCCCATCTTTGATGGTTTCTCCCCATCTTTCATGGTTTCCTCCCATTTTTGGTGGTATCTTCACATTTTTGATGGTTCCCTCCTGTTTTTGGTGGTATCTTCCCATTTTTGATGGTTCCCTCCCGTTTTTGATGGTTTCTTCCCGTTTTTGATGGTTTCTTCCCATTTCCAATGTTTTCCTCCCGTCTTTGATGGTTTCTCCCCATCTTTCATGGTTTCCTCCCATTTTTGATGATTCCTTCCCGTTTTCGATGGTTTCCTCCCATTTTTGGTGGTTCCTTCCAGTTTGTGATGGTTGCTTCATGTTTCTCGTTGTTTCCTCTCATTTTTGATGGTTCCTTCTTGATTTTGATGGTTTCTTCTAATTTCTGATAGTTTCTTGCCATTTTTGATGGTTCCGTCTCATTTCCAATGGTTTCCTCTTGTCTTTGATTATTTCTTTTTTTTTTATGGTTCCTTCTTGGTTTTGATGGCTTCTTCCCATTTTTGCTGGTCGTTTCCCATTTTTTGATGAATTCTTGCCATTTTTGATGCTTCCTTCCAGTTGTTGATGGTTTCTTGCCCTTTTTTATGGTTTCCTCCCATTTTTGGTGGTTCCTTCTCGGCTTTGATGGTTCCTTCATGTTTTTAATTACACCAGAAACTCCGTGTGCTACATTGACAATAACGTGCCAATATAACATCCCTCAGTGGGGTATTACAAACATTATATACCAAAACTACGTGTGGTATATTTACATTAATGTGCCAATATAACATCCCTCAGTGGGGCATTACAAACATTATATACCAAACACTACGTGTGGTATATTTACAATAACGTGCCAATATAACATCCCTCAGTGGGGCGTTAAAAACATTATATACCAAACATTACGTGTGGTATATTTACAATAACGTGCCAATATAACATCCCTCACTGGGGTATTACAAACATTATATATCAAACACTACGTGTGGTATATTTATTATAATGGGCCAATGTAACATTATATACCACAAACTACGTGTGGTATATTTACAATAATGTGCCAGTATGACGCCCCTCAGTGGGGCATTACAAACATTATATAGCAAACACTACGTGTGGTATATTTACAATAATGTGCTGATAGAACATCCCTCAGTGGATCATGACAAACATTATATATCAAACACTATGTGTGGTATATTTACAATAATGAGCCAATGTAACATTATATACCACAAGCTACGTGTGGTATATTTACATTAACGTGCCAATATAACATCCCTCAGTGGGACGTTACAAACATTATATACCAAAACCTAAGTGTGGTATATTTACAATAATGTGCCAATATAACATTATATACCAGAAACTACGTGTGCTATATTTACATTAACGTGCCAGTATAACATTATATACCACAAGCTATGTGTGCTATAATTACATTAACATGCCAATATAACATTCCTCAGTGGGACGTTACAAACATTATATACCAAACTACGTGTGCTATATTTATTATAATGGGCCAATGTAACATTATATACCAAAAACTACGTGTGGTATATTTACAATAACATGCCAATGTAACACCCCTCAGTGGGGCATTACAAATATTATATACCAAACATTATGTGTGCTATATTTGCAATAACGTGCCAATATATCATTATATACCACAAATTACCTCTGCTATATTTACAATAACGTGCCAATATAACATCCCTCAGTGGGATGTTACAAACTATGTGTGGTATATTTACAATAATGTGCCAATATAACATTATACACCACAAACTACGTATGCTATATTTACAATAACGTGCCAAAGTAACGTTATATACCACAAACTCCCTGTGCTATATTTACATTAACGTGCCAATATAACATTATATATCACAAACTCCCTGTGCTATATTTACAATAATGTGCCAATATAACATCCCTTAGTGGGATATTTACAATAATGTGCTATATTTACAATAATGTGCCAATATAACATTATATACCACAAACTCCCTGTGCTATATTTACAATAACGTGGCAATATAACATCCCTCCGTGGGGTGTTATAAACATTATATACCACAAACTCCCTGTGCTATATTTACAATAATGTGCCAATATAACATTATATACCAAAAACTCCCTGTGCTATATTTACAATAATGTGCCAATATAACATCCCTCAGTGGGGTGTTATAAACATTATATACCACAAACTCCCTGTGCTATATTTACAATAATGTGCCAATATAACATTATATACCACAAACTCCCTGTGCTATATTTACAATAATGTGCCAATATAACATCCCTCCGTGGGGTGTTATAAACATTATATACCACAAACTCCCTGTGCTATATTTACAATAACGTGCCAATATCTGTCACCTACGTTGACCAATGCGTCCCCAGCCTGAACCAACAGAAAAATGCCAACACCACATGGAGGCCATGAAGAAGAAGGAGAAGAAGGACAAGACACACCCAATTTTTTTTTTTTCCCTGTTTTTCTTCCCGTTTTTGATTATTCCTCCTCATTTTCGATGGTTTCTCCCCAGCTCCTGCCGCCTCCGCGTGCTGGACATGACGGGAGTCCCGGACGATCCCTCGGGCCGCATTCCGGACGGGATGGACGCGCCCTGGTCGGGCACGGTGGCTTTGGCCAAGGCTTGCCTGGAGCTCTCCAAGCACCAGCGGGAATTCCAACGCCGCGGATCCAAGCGGCACAAAGGCCGTTCCGGCGCCGCCGCGCCGCCGCCGCCGGGCGTGGACGTCCACGCCGACCTCTTCGTCAACGGGACGTCCTTCGGGCTGGTGCGCGACGCCCTCCAGAGCGGCGCCGCCGGCCCGCTGCGCCTCAAGTGCCGCGAGCTGCAGGCGGAGAAACTCTCCCTGGCCGGCATCGTCAGCCTGCTGGAATCCCTGGATCCCTCGTGCGTGCGGCGCGTGGATCTGCGCTTCCGGAATTTGGGCCTGACCGGGCTCTCGGTGATCCTGCCGCACCTCTCGCGCTTCCCGCAGCTGCGCAGCCTCAAGCTGCAGTACAGCAACGTGGACGTGCGGCGCCCGACGCCGGAATCGGCCGTCGGGATCCGCTGCCTGGCCGGGCAGCTGGGAATGCTGCCCGGCCTCCGCGAGCTCAACCTGGGATCCTCCCGCCTCTCCGGGAACCTGCGCCAGATCCTCGGGTGAGTCCCGCCGCGATCGCCCGGCGCCGGGGGGCTCGGGGGGCCGCTCCAGCCCGAGCGATCCCGCGCCTCCAGGATTTCCGGGTGCCGGCGTTCCCGCGATGCCGCTGTCCCGGCAGTTCCTGACTCGGTGGTTCCATGGGTCCGGCATTCCATGGTCACCAATTCCAAGATCCCAGGATTCTCCAAGGGTGGACTTGACCATCTTGGAAGTCTTTTCCAGTCTTAGTGACCCCACCATTCCAAAATGTCATTATCCCAATATTCCCATCATCCCAATATTCTGTTATCCCGATCATTTATGACTCAACGATTCCATGATCCCATAATTCCACGATCACAAATTCCAGGATTCTCCAAGACTGAACTTGTCGATGTTGGAAGTCTTTTCCAGTCTTAGTGACCCCACCATTCCAAAATGTCATTGTCCCAATATTCCCATCATCCCAATATTCTGTTATCCCGATCATTTATGACTCAGCTATTCCATGATCCCAGAATTCCATGATCACAAATTCCAGGATTCTCCACGGCTGAACTTGTCGATGTTGGAAGTCTTTTCCAGTCTTATTGATCCCACAATTCCAAAATGTCATTATCCCAATATTTCCACGATCCCAATATTCTGTTATCCTGATCATTTATGACTCAACGTTTCCCTCATCCCATCATCCCAAAATTCCATCATCCCATAATTCCAGAGGTCTCAAATGTTTGGCTCGATGATCTTGGATGTCTTCTCCAGCCCGAGCGATCCCGCGCCTCCAGGATTTCCGGGTGCCGGCGTTCCCGCGATGCCGCTGTCCCGGCAGTTCCTGACTCGGTGGTTCCATTGGCCCGGCATTCCATGGTCACCAATTCCAAGATCCCAGGATTCTCCAAGGCTGGACTTGACCATCTTGGAAGTCTTTTCCAGTCTTAGCGACCCCACGATTCCAAAATGTCATTATCCCAATATTCCCACAATCCCATGATTCTGTTATCCCAAGAATTTATGACTCAACGATTCCATGATCCCATAATTCCATGATCACAAATTCCAGGATTCTCCACGGCTGAACTTGTTGATGTTGGAAGTCTTTTCCAATCTTATTGATCCCACAATTCCAAAATGTCATTATCCCAATATTCCCATCATCCCAATATTCTGTTATCCCGATCATTTATGACTCAACGATTCCATGATCCCAGAATTCCATGATCACATATTCCAGGATTCTCCAAGGCTAAACATGATGATCTTGGAAGTCTTTTCCAATCTTACTGATGCCACAATTCCAAAATGTCATTATCCCAATATTCCCATGATCCCAATATTCTGTTATCCCGATCATTTATGACTCAACGATTCCATCATCCCATTATTTCATGATCCCATAATTCCATCATCCCATCATTCCAGGGGTCTCCAATGTTTGGCTCGATGGTCTTAGATGTCTTCTCCACCCCGAGCGATCCTGCGCTTCCAGGATTTCCGTGTCCCAACGTTCCCACGATGCCGCTGTCCCAGCAGTTCCTGACTCGGTGGTTCCTTGATCCCAGAATTCCAACTTCCCAGAATTCCAAGATCCCAGAATTCTGTCATTCCAGGATTCTCAAAGGCTGAACTTGACCATCCTGGAGGTGTTTCCAACCTCAGCCATCCCAGAATTCCAGGATTTCCTTATCCCAACATTCCCACGATCCCGTCATCCCAATATCTCACGGCTCAACGATTCCCTCCAGAAATTCCAGTTCCCGGAATTCCTTAATTTCAACATTCCCAAAGGTTGGGCTTGGTGGCCTCGAGGGTCTTTTCCAACCATGGATCCATTGATTCCCGGAATTCTTTATCCCAACGTTCCGGCAATCCTGCGACTCCGCTGTCCCGACAGTTTACGGCTCAAAATTCCGACATCCCATAATTCCCTGATCCCATCGTTCCCTGTCCCGTGATTCCCAAGGTTCGGGCTCGGTGGTCTTGGAGATCTTTCCCGACGGGAACGATCCCAGGTTCCCGTGATCCCAGCGCTCGGTGGCTCCGGGATTCCGGAACGCCGCGATTCCGTGACTCCCGCTCCCACCATTCCTGGATTCCCGGATTCCCAAAGGTCGCGTTGATGATCTTGGAGTCTTTCCCACCGTCAGTGGCTCCATGACCTCGCAACTCCACGATCCCAGAATTTCACCCCTCCCTGATCCCCGAATCCCAATATCCCGAGATTCCATAATTCCGTGACTTCACAATTCCACAATTCCCTGGCGCCATGACCCCAAAATTCCCCGATTCCCAAAGGTACAACGTGACCTTCTTGGAGATCTTTCCCAACCTCAGCCATCCCACAATTCCATGGCTCCATGATCCCATCATTCCATGATTCTCAAGCCTTGACCTTGATAGTCTTGGAGACCTTTCCAACCCCAGCAGCCATTTTGTAACTCCATCATCCCATCATTCCAAAATTCCAGGATTTTCAGGGGTCAAACTCAATGTTCTTGGAGATGTTTCCCAACTTCAGCCATTCCACAATTCCACGATTTCTTGATCCCGTTTTCCCATGATTCTCAAACCTTGACCTTGATGTTCTTGGAGATCTTTCCCAACCTCAACCATTCCATAATTCCATGGCTCCGTGATCCCATCATTCCATGATTCTGAAACCTTGACCTTGATGTCCTTGGAGACCTTTCCCAACCTGACTTATTCCATAACTCCATGACCTCATAACTCCAAAATCCCAGGATTTTCAAAGGTCCAACTCAATGTTCTTGGAGATGTTCCCGAACCTCAGCCAGTCCATAACTCCATCACCCCATAACTCCATAATCCCAGGATTTTCAGTGCTCACACTGAAATGTTCTTGGAGACCTTTCCCAACCTGACTCATTCCACAATTCCATGACCCCATAACTCCAAAATCCCAGGATTTTCTGAGGTCAAACTCTATGTTCTTGGAGCTCTTTCCCAACTTCAGCCATTCCACAATTCCATGATTTCATGATCCCATTTTTCCATGATTCTCAAGCTTTGACCTTGATGTTCTTGGAGACCTTTCCCAGCCTGACTCATTCCACAATTCCGTGACCCCATAACTCCAAAATCCCAGGATTTTCAGAGGTCGAACTCAAATGTTCTTGGAGATGTTCCCCAACCTCAATCATACCGTAATTCCATGGCTCTGTGATCCCATCATTCCATGATTCTGAAACCTTGACCTTGATGTCCTTGGAGCTCTTTCCCAACCTGACTCATTCCACAATTCCATGACCCCATAACTCCAAAATCCCAGGATTTTCAGAGGTCACACTCAAATGTTCTTGGAGATGTTCCCCAACCCCAACCAGTTCACAATTCCATGACCCCATAACTCCAAAATCCCAGGATTTTCAGAGCTCACACTCCAATGTTCTTGGAGATGTTCCCCAGCCCCAAGCCCTCCACAATTCCACCGTTCCAGTGTCTAACCCCCCTGTCCCTCTCCCCTCCCTGCAGCGAGCTCCGCGCTCCGTTGGAAAGCTTGGAATTGGCCTTCTGCTCGCTGCTCCCCGCCGACCTCGCCTTCCTGTCCCAAAGAGTCTCCATGGCTCCGGAGCTCTGGGATCCGGCATTCCATGGAGCCAGGGCTCCGTCATCCCATCATCCCATCATCCCATGGGTCTCAGACCTTGACCTTGATGGTCTTGGAGACCTTTCCCCACCCCAGCAGCCATTTTGTGACTCCATGACCCCATAGTTCCAAAATCTCAGAATTTTCAGAGGTCCAACTCGATGTTCTTGGAGACCTTTCCCAACCTGACTCATTCCACAATTCCATGACCCCATAACTCCAAAATCCCAGGATTTTCAGAGGCCGAACCCGATGTTCCTGCAGCTCTTTCCCAACCTCAGCCATCCCACAATTCCATAACCCCATAACTCCAAAATCCCAGGATTTTCAGAGCTCACACTCCAATGTTCTTGGAGATGTTCCCCAACCCCAACCATCCCACAATTCCATGACCCCATAACTCCAAAATCCCAGGATTTTTGGAACTCACACTCCAATGTTCTTGGAGATGTTCCCCAGCCCCAAGCCCTCCACAATTCCACCGTTCCAGTGTCTAACCCCCCTGTCCCTCTCCCCTCCCTGCAGCGAGCTCCGCGCTCCGTTGGAAAGCTTGGAATTGGCCTTCTGCTCGCTGCTCCCCGCCGACCTCGCCTTCCTGTCCCGCAGCCGCCACGCGCCGGCCCTCAAGCGCCTGGACCTGAGCGGCCACGACTTCTCGCGGGCGCTGCTGGAGCCGCTGCGGCTGCTCCTGGAGGAGACCTCGGCCTCGCTGCTGCACCTGGAGCTGACGGAATGCCGCCTGGCCGACGCGCAGCTGGCCGCGCTGCTGCCGGCGCTGCGCCGCTGCCGCCGCCTGCGCTTCCTGGGCCTCCACGGCAACGCCCTGTCCACGGCCGCGCTGCGGGAGCTGCTCCTGCGCACGCTGGAGCTGCCGGATCTCCGCCTCGTCGTTTATCCCTTCCCGGCCGACTGCTACAAGCCGGAAGCGCCGCGCCGCGTGCCGGGCTCCCGGCGCGTCTACGAGGAGCCCATGGACGGTCACCGCTTGGCGGCCGCCGCCGCCGAGATCTCCCGAACGTTGGCCGATTCCGGCCGGGCCGACCTCGTGTGGACTTACAACCCCTACGGCCACGCGGCTCTGGACTACTTCTCCTTGTGAGGCGGGAAAAACCTCGGAAGCGACGGCGCCGAAATTGTCGACGGCGCCGAAATCGTCGCTGGCACCGAAATCGTCGCCGGCGCCAAAATTGTCACCGACACCGAAATCATCGCTGACTCCGAAATCGTCGCCGATGCCGAAATCGTCGCCGACCCCAAAATCGTCGCCAACCTCAAAATCGTCGCCGGCGCCAAAATCGTCGCCAACCCCGAAATCGTCGCCGATGCCGAAATTGTCGCCGATGCCGAAATCGTCGCCAACCCCGAAATCGTCGCCGATGCCAAAATCGTCGCCGACACCGAAATCGTTGCCAACCCCAAAATCGTTGCCAACCCCAAAATCGTCACCGGCGTCGAAATCCGGGCGTTCCTCGCCTCTTTCCACTCGTGTTTTTTCCCCCCCCTTTGGTTTCGGTGCTTTTCCACCATTTTTCCGTAGTTTTCCCGTAGTTTTCCCGTAGTTTTCCCATTTTTTATCCTCCCCGTCCCGAGTTTTATCCCCCGATTTCGTAGCGGCCACGTTGGGATATTTTTTCCTGCCCCGTCCCCATAGTTTTGCCCTCGTCCCGATGTTTTCGCCCCCGTTCCGTTATTTTTCCTTCCATTTTGTTATTTTTCCATCTCATCCCATTATTTTTCCTTCCATTTTTTTATTTTTCCACCCATTTCATGGTTTTTCCTCCTCATCCTATTAATTTTCCTTTAATTTCATTTTTGTTCCACCTCATCCCGTTATTTTTCCTTCCATTTTGTTATTTTTCCTTCCATTTTGTTATTTTTCCTTCCATCCCGTTATTTTTTCTTCCATTCCGTTATTTTTCCACCTCATTCCTTTATTTTCCTTCCATTTTTTAATTTTTCCTCCCATTTCGTTATTTTTCCTTCCATTCCGTTATTTTTCCTTCCATTTTGTTATTTTTCCTTCCATTTTTTAATTTTTCCTCCCATTTTGTTCTTTTTCCACCTCATCCCATTACTTTTCCTTAAATTTAATTTTCTTTTCTACCTCATCCCATTATTTTTTCTTCCATTTCGGTTTTTTTCCACCTCATCCCATTATTTTTCCTTCCATTTTTTTATTTTTCCTTCCATTTCGTTCATTTTCCACCTCATCCCTTTTTTTTCTTCCATTTTGTTCTTTTTCCTCCCATTTCATTTTTTTTCTGCCTCATCCCCTTATTTTTCCTTCATTTTTTTATTTTTCCACCCATTTCGTTCTTTTTCCAGCCCATCCCGTTATTTTTCCTCCCATTTTGGTTTTTTTCTACCTCATCCCATTATGTTTTCCTGCCATTTCTTTATTTTTCCACTTCATCCCGTTATTTTTCCCAAAAATGAGAAATCCATGGAAAACTCGCAGTGGGATGGATTCACCTTGGAGAAATCCATGGAAAACTCTTCCCCATCGCTGAAAAATCCATGGAAAACTCCCAAAAATGAGAAATCCATGGAAAATTTCCTGTGGGATGGATTCACGGAGAAATCCATGGAAAAATCTTTCCCAAAAATGAGAAATCCATGGAAAACTCTTTCCCATCACCGAAAAATCCATGGAAAACTCAAAGTGGGATGGATCCACAGAAAACTCTTTCCCAAAAATGAGAAATCCATGGAAAACTCTTCCCATCGCCAAGAAATCCGTGGAAAACTCACAATGGGATGGAGAAATCCAAGGAAAACTCCCAAAAATGAGAAATCCACGGAAAACTCGCGGTGGGATGGATTCACCTGGGAGAAATCCACAGAAAACTCTTCCCATCGCCGAAAAATCCGCGGAGAACTCCCAAAAATGAGAAATCCATGGAAAACTCTTCCCCATCACTGAAAAATTCATGGAAAACTCGCAGTGGGATGGAGAAATCCACGGAAAATTCCCAAAAATGAGAAATCCATGGAAAAACGGGGACTGAGGGAATTTGGGGGAGGGAAAAGTTGGATTTGGGTTTTTTTTTTTTTATCCTGTTCCGATTCCGTTGGAAATAAAATCCAAAATCCTGAATTTCCACGTGATTTTGGTAATTTCCACCTAATTTTGGTATTTTCCCCCTCATTTCATAATTTTCCCCCCAAATTCCCAATTTCCCTCTCATTTCCCAATTTCCCCCCCTCATTTCATAATTTTCCCCGATTTTCCAATTTTCTCCCCAAATTCCCAATTTTCCCCCCTAATTTTCCTATTTTCTGCCTAATTGTCCAATTTTCTCCCTCATTTCCCAATTTCCTCCTCATTTTCCATCTTTTTCCCAATTTTCCCCCTAATTTTCCAACTTTTTTGAGATTTTCGCCTTCATTTCCCAATTTCCCCCCTCAATTTCCAATTTCCCCCCTCATTTTCCCACTTTTTTAGATTTTCCCCCTAATTTTCCATATTTTTTCCCAATTTCCCCCTCATTTCCAATTTTTCCCCCTCAATTTCCAATTTTTCCCTCTCATTTTCCCATTTTTTCGAGATTTCCCCTCATTTTCCATCTTTTTTCTCAATTTCCCCCTCAATTCCCCATTCCCCCTCATTTTCCCAATTTTTTTTGCCATTTTCCCACTTTTTTCCCATTTCTCCCCATTTTTCCCATTTTCCTACTTTTTTTCCATTTTTCCCTATTTTCCCCCTTTTTCCCATTTTTTCCAAATTTTTCCCATTTTCCCCCTTTTTTCCCATTTTTTTCCCATTTCCCCCCATTTTTTCCCCATTTTCCCCCCATTTTTCCCCTTTCCCCCCATTTTTCCCCTTTTCCCCCTTTTTTCCCATTTTCCCCCTTTTTCCCACCATTTTTTTCCCATTTTCCCCTTTTCCCCCATTTTTTCCCTTTTTCCCCTTTTTTCCCCATTTTTCTGCCTTTTTTCCCCTTTTTTCCCATTTTTTCCCATTTTTCCCCATTTTCCTGCTTTTTTCACGCTTTTTTCCCATTTTCCTGGTTTTTCCCCATTTTTCCCCTTTTTTTCCCATTTTTCCCATTTTTTCCCGTTTTCCTGCTTTTTCCCATTTTTTCCCATTTTCCTGTTTTTTCCCCATTTCCCCCAATTTTTTCCCATTTTCCCCCACTTCCCCCCTTGTTTTCCCATTTTCCCTCGCTTTCCCATTTTTTCCCCTTTTTCCCTTTTCCCCCTTTTTTTCTCATTTTTCCCATTTCCCCCCCTTTTTTCCCCTTTTTATCCCCCTATTTCCCCCCTTTTTTCACATTTTCCCCTTTTTTCCCCCATTTTCCCCTTTTTTCCCATTTTTTCCCATTTCTCCCCTTTTTCCTCTTTTTCCCCCTTTCTCCCCCTTTTTTCCCATTTTCCCCTTTTTTCCCCTTTTTATCCCCCTATTTCCCCTTTTTTCACATTTTCCCCTTTTTTCCCCATTTTTTCCCATTTTTCCCATTTCTCCCCTTTTCTTCCTCTTTTTCCCCCTTTTTTCTCATTTTTTTCCCATTCCCCCCCTTTTTTCCCCTTTTTATCCCCGTTTCCCCCCTTTTTTCACATTTTCCCCTTTTTTCCCCCATTTTCCCCATTTTTCCCATTTCTCCCCTTTTCTTCCTCTTTTTCCCCCTTTCTCCCCCTTTTTTCCCATTTTCCCCCTTTTTATCCCCCTATTTTCCCCCTTTTTTCACATTTTCCCCTTTTTTCCCATTTCTCCCCTTTTCTTCCTCTTTTTCCCCCCTTTCTCCCCCTTTTTTTCCCATTCTCCCCCTTTTTTCCCCTTTTTATCCCCCTATTTTCCCCCTTTTTTCACATTTTCCCCTTTTTTCCCCCTTTTTTCCCATTTCTCCCCTTTTCTTCCTTTTTCCCCCCTTTCTCCCCCTTTTTTCCCCTTTTTTCCCCTTTTTATCCCCCTATTTCCCCCCTTTTTTCACATTTTCCCCTTTTTTCCCCCATTTTCCCCTTTTTTCCCATTTTTTCCCATTTCTCCCCTTTTCTTCCTCTTTTTCCCCCCTTTCTCCCCCTTTTTTCCCATTTTCCCCCTTTTTTCCCCTTTTTATCCCCCTATTTTCCCCCTTTTTTCACATTTTCCCCTTTTTCCCCCCATTTTTCCCATTTCTCCCCTTTTCTTCCTCTTTTTCCCCCTTTTTTCTCATTTTTTTCCCATTTCCCCCCCTTTTTTCCCCTTTTTATCCCCCTATTTCCCCCCTTTTTTCACATTTTCCCCTTTTTTCCCCCATTTTTCCCATTTTTTCCCATTTCTCCCCTTTTCTTCCTCTTTTTTCCCCCTTTCTCCCCCTTTTTTCCCCTTTTTCCCCCTTTTTATCCCCCTATTTCCCCCCTTTTTTCACATTTTCCCCTTTTTTCCCCCATTTTCCCCTTTTTTCCCATTTTTTCCCATTTCTCCCCTTTTCTTCCTCTTTTTTCCCCCTTTCTCCCCCTTTTTTCCCCTTTTTCCCCCTTTTTTCCCCTTTTTCCCCCTTTTTTCCCCTTTTTATCCCCGTTTCCCCCCTTTTTTCACATTTTCCCCTTTTTCCCCCCATTTTTCCCATTTCTCCCCTTTTCTTCCTCTTTTTCCCCCCTTTTTTCTCATTTTTTTCCCATTTCCCCCCTTTTTTCCCCTTTTTATCCCCCTATTTCCCCCTTTTTTCACATTTTCCCCTTTTTTCCCCATTTTTCCCATTTTTTCCCATTTCTCCCCTTTTCTTCCTCTTTTTTCCCCCTTTCTCCCCCTTTTTTTCCCTTTTTCCCCCTTTTTTCCCCTTTTTATCCCCCTATTTCCCCCTTTTTTTCACATTTTCCCCTTTTTTCCCCCATTTTTTCCATTTTTCCCCATTTCTCTCCTTCCTCTTTTTCCCCCCTTTCTCCCCCTTTTTTCCCTTTCTCCCCCTTTTTTCCCTTTCTCACCCTTTTTTTCCCTTTTTCCCCCTTTTTTCCCCCCTTTCTCCCCCTTTTTTCCCTTTCTCCCCCTTTTTTCCCTTTCTCCCCCTTTTTTCCTCCTTTTTCCCCTTTTTCCCCCCCTTTTTTCCCTTTCTCCCCCTTTTTTCCCCTTTTTCCCCTTTTTCCCCCCTTTTCCCCCTTTTCCTACATCCCCCCCATTTCCCCCTTGTTTCACCCCCGCGCTTTTCCCTGAGGACAAAATGGCGGCGGCCGGCCTGAACCAACAGCGACTCTGCGGGGGGGGGGGGAGGGCGGTGCCGGGTGTCGATTTTTTACACCGCCCCTCCCCTTTCACCTACGGAAACCCCCGTCCGTGCATCCCCAGCCTCCAAACCCCTCTGGAATCATCGATGCACCAAACCCGGCCTTATAGAAACCCCCACATTCTATACATTCCATAGAACCCCCCCCCCCCCCAAGGCGGGGTTTTCCTCCTCCCACTTCCCGCCCGGAAGCTTTTGCCCGCCGCACCGCGCGGTGCCCGCGGATCGCGGTCCCCCATTGCGGCACTTCCGGCGGCGCCGTCGCCACAGGAGGAGGGAGGAGGCGGCGGGGCCGCGGCTGTCGCCACAGGAGGAGGAGGAGGCGGGGCCGCGGCTGTCGCGACAGGAGGAGGCGGCGGCGATGAGGACGGCGCCGCTGCTGCGGCTCTGCGCCCGCCCGGGCCCGAGCTACCGGCAGGGGCAGCGGCCCGAGCCCGGAGTCCGCGAGTACTTCTATTACCTGGACCTGCACGGGCGGGTGAGCCGTGCGGAGATCGAACGGGGATCGATCAGGAGCGATCGGGGATCGATAATGATTGATGAGGGGTCGATAATGGTTGATAAGGGATCGATAAGGACCGATCGGGGATCCATAATGATTGATGAGGGGTCGATAATGATTGATAAGGGATCGATAATGGTTGATAAGGGATCGATAAGAGATCGATAATGGTTGATAAGGGATCGATAATGGTTGATAAGGGATCGATAATGATTGATGAGGGATGGATAATGCTTGATAAGGGATCGATAATTATTGATAGTGGATCGATAAGAGATCGATAATGGTTGATAAGGGATCAATAATGACCGATAAGGGATCAATAATGAATTATGAGGGATCAGTAATGGTTGATAAGGGATCGATAATGACCGATGAGGGATCGATAATGATTGATAAGGGATCGGTAAAAAATCCCCCAAAAAACGCCAAAACACCCCCAAAAAAAACCCCAAAAAATCCCCAAAAAACCCCAAAAACCCAAAAAAACCCAAACTGCCCAAAAAAACCCCCAAAAGTTCCAAAAAAGCCCCCAAAAACCCCAAAAAACCCCAAAAAAATCCCCCAAAAACCCCAAAAAAATTCCCAAAAAACCCCCAAAAATCCCCAAAAAATCCCAAAAAACT
This sequence comes from Lonchura striata, assembly GCF_046129695.1. Taxonomy (NCBI): domain Eukaryota; kingdom Metazoa; phylum Chordata; class Aves; order Passeriformes; family Estrildidae; genus Lonchura; species Lonchura striata. Next base: position 1,567,573 of record NC_134603.1, on the reverse strand, counting down.
ACAAAAAAATCAGAAAAAAATCCCCCAAAACCCAAAAAAAAACCCCAAAAAAACCCAAATAGTTCCCAAAAAGGTCCCAAAATCACAAAAAAACCCCAAAAGAGCCCCAAAAACCCCCCAAAAAAACCCCCAAAATCCAAAAAAGTTCCCAAAAACCCCCCAAAAAAACAGAAAAAAAAATCCCCCCAAATCCCCAAAAAAACCCCAAAAATCCCAAAAACCCCTGAAAAAATCCCAAAAAAACCCCAAAAATCTCCCCCCCCAAAAAAACAAAACAAAAAACCCCCCAAAAATCCCAAAAAACCCAAAAAATCCCCAAAAAATCCCCAAAAAACCCCCCAAAAATCCCAGAAAAAAAACCCCCAAAAATCCCAAAAAACTCCAAAAAACTCCGAAAAACTCCCAAAAAACCCCCAAAAAATCCCCCCAAAACCACAAAAAGATCCCAAAAAACCCTAAAAAAACCCCAAAAATCCCAAATAGTTCCCAAAAAACAAACAAACAAAAAAATTTCAAAAAACCTCAAAAATATCCCAAAATAAAACCCAAAAATATCCCCAAAAACCCCCCAAAAAATCCTAAAAAAATAAAAAAAAAAAACCCAAAAATCCCCAAACCCCAAATTTGGATTTTTTTGGGGTGAAATTCCAAAATTTTAGAATTTTTGGGGTAAAATTCCCAAATTTTGAATTTTTTTGGGGGTCAAATTCCCAAATTTTGAATTTTTTGGGGTGAAATTCCCAAATTTCAGATTTTTTTGGGGTGAAATTCCAAAATTTTGAATTTTTTGGGGTGAAATTCCCAAATTTTGGATTTTTTGGGGTGAAATTCCAAAATTTTGGAATTTTTGGGGTAAAATTCCCAAATGCTGGAATTTTGGGGTGAAATTCCAAAATTTTGGAATTTTTGGGGTAAAATTCCCAAATTTTGGATTTTTTGGGGTGAAATTCCAAAATTTTAGATTTTTTTGGGGCGAATTTCCAGAATTTTGGATTTTTTGGGGTAAAATTCCAAAATTTTGGATTTTTGGGGGTAAAATTCCCAAATTTTGGATTTTTTTTGGGGGTGAAATTCCCAAATTTTGGATTTTTGGGGTCAAATTCCCAAATTTGGATTTTTTGGGTTAAAATTCCCAAATTTTGGATTTTTGGGGTAAAATTCCCAAATTTTGGATTTTTTGGGGTGAAATTCCCAAATTTTGGATTTTTTGGGGTGAATTTCCAAAATTTTGGATTTTTTGGGGTAAAATTCCCAAATTTTGAATTTTTGGGGTGAAATTCCTAAATTTCAGATTTTTTTGGGGTCAAATTCCCAAATTTTGAATTTTTTGGGGTGAAATTCCCAAATTTCAGATTTTTTTTGGGGTGAAATTCCCAAATTTCAGATTTTTTTTGGGGTGAATTCCCAAATTTTGAATTTTTTGGGGTGAAATTCCCAAATTTCAGAAATTTTTGGGGTAAAATTCCCAAATTTTGGATTTTTTTTGGGGTGAATTTCCAAAATTTCGGATTTTTTGGGGTAAAATTCCCAAATTGTAGATTTTTTGGGGTGAAATTCTAAAATTTTGGATTTTTTGGGGTGAAATTCCCAAATTGTAGATTTTTTGGGGTGAAATTCTAAAATTTTGTATTTTTTATGGTGAAATTCCAAAATTTTGGAATTTTTGGGGTCAAATTCCCAAATTTTGGATTTTTTGGGGTAAAATTCCAAAATTTTGGATTTTTGGGGTTAAAATTCCCAAATTTTGGATTTTTTGGGGTGAATTTCCAAAATTTTGGATTTTTTGGGGTAAAATTCCCAAATTTTGGATTTTTTGGGGTGAATTTCCAAAATTTTGGATTTTTTTGGGGTCAAATTCCTATTTTTTGTTTTTTTTTTTCAGCTCTTCCTGGACGACGCCAAAGTGAAAAACTTCAGCACTTGCTACCGAGGTGCCAATTAACCCGCTAATTAATTAATTAATTACCGCCTTAATTAGGCACCTCCTCAATCACTCACCGCCTTAATCACTCACTGCATTCATTATTCACCTCATTAATTACTCACCTCCTTAATTATTAACCTCATTAATTATTATTAATTGTTCACCTCCTTAATCAGTCACCTCCTTAATTATTCACCGCGTTATTTAGTCACCTCCTTAATTATTTATCTTCTTAATTATCCACATTCTTAGTTATTCACATTGTTAATTATTCACTGCATTAATTATCACCTTATTTAGTCACCACATTAATTACTCACATATTTAATTATTCACATTGGTAATTATTCACCTCATTTAGTATTCACCTTGTTATTTGCTTTGTTAATTATTCACCTTCTTAATTATTCACTTCCTTAATTATTCACCTCCTTAATTATTCACCTCTTTAATTATTCACTTTCTTAATTATTCACCTCCTTAATTATTGATCTTCCTAATTATTCACCTCCTTAGTTACTCACTCCCTTAATTATTCCCTGCATTAATTACCGCCTTAATTAGTCACCGCATTAATTACTCACATATTTAAGTATTCACATCGTTAATTATTCACCTCATTAAGTATTCACCTTGCTATTTATTTGCTTCCTTAATTATTCACCTCCTAAATTAGTCAGCTTCTTAATTATTCACTTCCTTAATTATTCACTTCTTAATTATTGATCTTCTTAATTATTCACCTCCTTAGTTATTCACATCGTTAATTATTCACTGCATTAATTAGTCACTGCCTTAATTATTCACCTTGATAATTATTCACCTCTTTAATCATTAACCTCGTGAATTACCTCCTTAATTAGTCACCTCCTTAATTATTCACCACAGTAAGTATTCACCTCGTTAATTAGTCACCGCATTAATTACTCACCTCATTAATTAGTTATCTCAATTATTCACCTTGTTAATTATTCCCTTCATTAATTATTCTCCTCCTTGATTATTAACCTCATTAATTATTCATTTCCCTAATTTTCACCTCCTTAGTTATTAACCTTGTTGATTATTGATCTTGTTAATTAGTCACCTCCTTAATTATTCCCTTTGTTAATTATTCACTGCCTTAATTATTCATCTTGTTAAATATTAACCTCATAATTATTCACCTTATTAATTATTCACTTGGTTATTATTCCCATCATTAATTATTTGCCTTGTTAATTATTCACCTCATTAATTATTCTCATTGTTAATTATTCACCACATTAATTATCTGTCTCATTAATTATTCACTGTCTTAAATATTCACCTTGTTAATTATTAATCTCGTTAATTATTAACCTTCTTAATTATTCATCTCCTTAATTATTCACCTTGCTATTTACATTAATTATTAACTTCATTATTATTCATTTTGATAATTATTCACTTTGTTAATTATCCACATCGTTAATTATTCACCTCCTTAATTATTCACTGCATTAATTATTCACCTTGTTAATTAGTCACCTCACTAATTATTCCTCAGCTTAATTACGAGCTGATTATCATTAGGGGTCGGTTCTTAATTGGCTTCTCAGCCTTAATTAGGATTTAATCATTCCTGATTTTGCAGGTGGGAGCCCCTAATTTGCATAATAATTCTTCATTAATTCATCGTCCTTTGATTAATCACTCATTAATTTGCATAATAATTCTTCCTGAATTCATTGTTCTCTGATTATTTAATCATTTATAAATTTGCATGTTGTCATTAATAGTTCTCTGATTAATTAATCATTCGTTAATTTGCATATTGATTCCTCATTCATTCATTGCTCTCTGATTAATTACTTGTTAATTTGCATATTAATTCTACATTCATTGCTCTCTGATTAAGTATTTAATTTTCATATCAATTTTTCATTAATTCATCATTCCTTGATTAATTAATCACACCTTAATTTGCATATTAATTCATTGGTCACCGATTAATTAATTGTTCATTAATTTGCATATCAATGCCTCATTCATTCATTGCCCTCTGATTAATTATTTGTTAATTTGCATATTAATGCTCCATTAGCGCATCGGTCTCTAATTAATCATTTGTGAATTTGCATATTCCTTCTTCATGAATTCATTGTTATCTGATTAATTAATAATTAGTTAATTTGTATATTAATTCTCCATTAATTCATCTGTCTCTGATTAATTATTTGTTAATCTGCATATTAATGTTTCATTAATTGTTCTCTGATTAATCACTCGTTAATTTGCATATCAATTTTTCCTTAACTCATCATGTGACAATTAATTAATAATTCATTAATTTGTCTATTAATACTCCATTAATTCATCATTCACTGATTAATTAATCATTTGTTAATTTGCATATTAATTCCTCATTCGTTCTTGCTCTCTGATTATTTGCTAATTTGCATATTAATTCTTTATTAACGCATCATGCACCGCTTAATTAATCATTCATTAATTTGCATATTCATTCCTCATTCCTTGATGAATTCATGATTAATTTCATCATTCAGTTCCCCAATCGTTAAGTCCCGAATTAATTAAGGAATTTCCTGGTTAATTAACGAGGAGCTGAGGGAGAAATTCGGAAAAATTTCCCTGAAAATTCCCAAAAATCCCAAAAATTCACAAAAAACTCCACAAAAAAAACCAAAAAAACCCAAAAAAATCCAAAAAAAAAGCAAAAAAATCCCCCCAAAAAACCTCCAAAAATCTCCAAAAAAAGCCCAAAAAAATCCCAAAAAAACTCAAGAAAAGCCCCAAAAAAACCCAAAAAATCCCCCCAAAAAATAAAAAAAAACTCACCCCAAAAAAATCCCAAAAAACGCAAAAAAACCCAAGGAATGCCAAAAAAATTCCCAAAAAATCACCTAAAAATATCCAAAAAACTAACAGAAATATATATATAAAAAAAAAAAAAACTAAAAACCCCCCAAAAAATAAAAAAACCCACCAAAAACCCCAAAACACACCAAAACAAATCACAAAAAAACACCAAAAAAATCGCTACAAAATCCGTAAAAACCCCCAAAAATGCAGAAAAAAAAAAAATCCCCCAAAAACGAAAAAATCCCCAAAAAATCCCCAAAAATACAAAAAAAATCCCCAAAAAACGCCCAAAAAATCCCCAAAAAACCATCAAAAAAAAACCCCCAAAATTCCCAAAAATACCATCAAAAAATCCCAAAAAACCGCAAAAAAATCCCAGAAAAACACACTCAAAAAAAATCCTTAAAAACCACCAAGAAATCGCAAAAAAATTCAAAAAAACCACAAAAAAAATCCCCCAAAAATCCCAAAAAAACCTCCAAAAAACCGCAAAAAAATTCCGAAAAATCCAGAAAAAAAAGAAAAAATGCCCAAAAAATGCCCAACAAACCGCAAAAAAAATCCCAAAGAGATGCAAAAAAAATCCCAAAAATCACCAAAAATCCACCAAAAAAACCCACAAAAAATCCCAACGAAACTCCAAAAAAACCCCAAAAAATCACCAAAAAAACACCAAAAAATCTCCCAAAAAATCCCTAAAAATCACCAAAAAACCTCCAAAAAAATCCCGAAGAAAACTAAAAAAAAACACCAAAAAACCACCAAAAAAAGCAAAAAAATCCCGAAAAAACCACCAAAAAACTGCAAAAAATGCCCCCAAAGAAACCCCAAAAAACCAAAAAAAAATCCCTAGAAAACCCCAAGAAATCCCCCAAAAAAATCCAAAAAACCACAAAAAGAAATCCCAAAAATTACCAAAAAATCTTAAAAAAATACCAAAAAATCCCAAAAAACCTTAAAAAAAATCTGGAAAAATTCCCAAAAATCCCCAAAAAAGAAGCAAAAACATCACGAAAAAAACACCAAAAAATCCCCAAAAAACCGCAAAAAACCACCCGAAAACCGCAAAAAACCACCAGAAAAAGTGCAAAAGAAAGCACAAAAAAAACCGCAAAAAAGCACCAAAAAACTGCAAAAAACCCACCAAAAACCACAAAAAAATAAAAAAAATCCCTAAAAAACCCCAAGAAATCCCCCAAAAAACCACCAAAAAAATCCTCGAAAAAATCCCCAAAAATCCTCCAAAAAAACCCCAAAACCGCAAAAAAATCCCCAAAAAACCAGCAAAAATTAAAAAAAAAACCCTAAAAACCACCAAAAAAATCACCCAAAATCTGCAAAAAAAAACCCAAAAAAAAGCAAAAAAATTGCAAAAAAATCCCAAAAAATCCTCGAAAAAATCCAAAAAAATCCCAAAAAAATGCAAAAAAATCCCAAAAAAACCACCAAAAAATCCTCGAAAAAATCCAAAAATATCCCCAAAAAACGCAAAAAAATCCCAAAAAAACCCACCAAAAAATAAAAAAAATCCCCAAAAATCCCCAAATTCCCAATTTTCCCGTCTCTTTCCAGCCGTGCCCGTCCTCGTTCTTCGGGCGCTTCCCCTTCGTGTGGCGCCGCGGCAACAGAACACCCCAAAATCAGCACCAAAACACCCCAAAAAAATCCCAAAAAAACCCCTAAAAACCACCCGAAAATTGCAAAAAAAACAACCAAAAAAATGAAAAAAAAACACCAAAAAAATTCCCCCAAAAATCCCCAAAAAAATCCCCAAAAAACCGCAAAAAAATCCCAAAAAAGCCTCCAAGAAACCCCAAAAACCTTAAAAAAATCTAAAAAAAAAAAAAACCTCCAAAAAAACCCAGTAAAAACCACCAAAAAAATCACCCCAAAACTGCAAAAAAACACCAAAAAACCACCAAAAAACCGCAAAAAATCCCAAAAAAACCCCTAAAAAACTGCAAAAAAATCCCAAAAGACCCCCAAAAACCCCAAAAAACAAACAAAAAAATCCCTAAAAAACCCCAAGAAATAAAAAAAATAAAAAAAACCCAAAAAAATCCCAAAATATCCCCAGAAAAACCCCAAAAAACGCCAAAAAGATCCCCAAAAAATCCCCCAAAAACTCCCATAAAACCACCAAAAAAACTCAACCACCAAAAAACACCAAAAAAAAGCAAAAAAATCCCCAAAAAAACCCCAAAAAACGTAAAAAAAATCGGAAAAAACCGCCAGAAAATCCCCCCAAAAAAACCCCAAGAAACTCCCCCAAAAAATCCCAAAAAATCCCCAAAAACCTTAAAAAAAATCCCCAAAAATCCCCCAAAAACCACCAAAAAAAGTCAAAAAAACAGCAAAAAAAGTGCAAAAAATCCCCAAAAAATCCTAAAAAAAATCAAAAAAAACCTCAAAAAAAAATCCCCAAAAAATCCCCAAAAATCCCCAAATTCCCAATTTTTTCCCCTCTCATTGCAGACGTCGCCTTCCTCTCGTCGTTCTTCGGCCGCCTGCAGCCGAACCGCAGCGGGCGCTTCGGGCGCTTCCCCTTCGTGTGGCGCTGCGGCCCAAAATCAGCACCAAAACACCCCAAAATCAGCAGCAAAACACCCCAAAATCAGCAGCAAAACACCCCAAAATCAGCACCAAAACACCCCAAAATCAGCAGCAAAACACCCCAAAATCAGCAGCAAAACACCCCAAAAAAATCACAAAAAAACCCCTAAAAACCTCCCGAAAAGCGCAAAAAAAACCACCAAAAAACCGCAAAAAAATCGCCAAAAAAAAGCAAAAATATCCCAAAAAACCACAAAAAACTGCAAAAAAATCCCAAAAAAACCCAAAAAAATCCCTAAAAAATCCCAAGAAATCCCCCCAAAAAATCCCAAAAAACTCACCAAAAAACCCCAAGAAATCCCCCAAAAAACCCCAAAAAAATAAAAAATCCCTAAAAAACCTCAAGAAATCCCCCAAAAAAATCTGAAAAAGCACCCAAAAAGTCCCAAAAAAATCCCCAAAAAAATCCCAAAAAACGCTAAAAAAACCCTCAAAAAATCCCCATAAAATCCGCAAAAAAGAGAAAAAACCCCAAAAAAATCCCCAAAAAATCCCCAAAAACATCCCAAATATCCCCATAAAAACCACCAAAAAACCGCAAAAAATCACCAAAAAACCTCAAAAAAAAATCCCAAAAATCCCCAAATTCTCAATTTTTTCCCCTCTCATTGCAGACGTCGCCTTCCTGTCGTCGTTCTTCGGCCGCCTGCAGCCGAACCGCAGCGGGCGCTTCGAGGCGCTTCCCCTTCGTGTGGCGCCGCGGCCCAAAATCAGCACCAAAACACCCCAAAATCAGCAGCAAAACACCCCAAAAAAATCACAAAAAAACCCCTAAAAACCTCCCGAAAAGCGCAAAAAAAACCACCAAAAAACCGCAAAAAAATCGCCAAAAAAATGCAAAAAAAATCCCAAAAAAACCCCCCAAAAAACCCCTAAAAAATCCCAAGAAATCCCCCCAAAAAATCCCAAAAAACTCACAAAAAAATCAAAAAAATTCCCTAAAAAACCCCAAGAAATCCCCCAAAAAACCCCAAAAAACCCCCCAAAAAATAAAAAATCCCTAAAAAACCTCAAGAAATCCCCCAAAAAAATCTGAAAAAGCACCCAAAAAGTCCCAAAAAAATCCCCAAAAAAATCCCAAAAAACGCTAAAAAAACCCTCAAAAAATCCCCATAAAACCCCCAAAAAACAGAAAAAACCCCCAAAAAATCCCCAAAAAATCCCCAAAAACATCCCAAAAATCCCCATAAAAACCACCAAAAAACCGCAAAAAATCACCAAAAAATCCCCAAAAAATCTCCAAAAAACCCCCAAATTCCCAATTTTTTCCCCTCTCTCTGCAGACGTCGCCTTCCTGTCGTCGTTCTTCGGCCGCCTGCAGCCGAACCGCAGCGGGCGCTTCGAGGCGCGCTTCCCCTTCGTGTGGCGCTGCGGCCCAAAATCAGCACCAAAACACCCCAAAATCAGCAGCAAAACACCCCAAAAAAATCACAAAAAAACCCCTAAAAACCACCCGAAAAGTGCAAAAAAACCCACCAAAAAACCGCAAAAGAATCACCAAAAAAAAGCAAAAAAACCCCAAAAAACCACAAAAAACTGCAAAAAAATCCCAAAAAAACCACAAAAAAACCCCCAAAAAAATCCCAAGAAATCCCCCAAAAAAATCCCAAAAAACTCACCAAAAAAATAAAAAAAATCCCTAAAAAACCCCAAGAAATCCCTCCAAAAAATCTGAAAAAGCACCCAAAAAATCCCAAAAAAATCCCCAAAAAAATCCCCAAAAAACACCAAAAAAACCCCCAGAAAATCCCCATAAAACCCCCAAAAAACAGAAAAAACCCCCAAAAAATCCCCAAAACCATCCCAAAAATCCCCATAAAAACCACCAAAAAATTACCAAAAAACCGTAAAAAACCACCAAAAAAACCACCAAAACACCCCAAAAAAATCCCCAAAAAATCTCCAAAAATCCCCAAATTCCCAATTTTTTCCCCTCTCTCTGCAGACGTCGCCTTCCTCTCGTCGTTCTTCGGCCGCCTGCAGCCGAACCGCAGCGGGCGCTTCGAGGCGCGCTTCCCCTTCGTGTGGCGCTGCGGCGGCGAGCGCAACTTCCTGCGCTGCGCCGACGTGCCCGCCGTGTTCACCGAGCTGCTGCCCGCCGAGGCGGTGCCCACCGAGGTGGCGCCCATCGTAGGGCAGCCCACCAAGGTGGCGCCCAATGTGGGGCATCCCATCGAGGTGGCGCCCAATGTGGGGCATCCCATCGAGGTGGCGCCCAATGTGGGGCATCCCATCGAGGTGGCGCCCACTGCGGGGCCGCCCACCGAGGTGGCGCCCAACGTGGGGCCGCCCACCGAGGTGGCGCCCATCGTAGGGCAGCCCACCGAGGCGGTGCCCACCGACCCGCAGCCCGGTGCCCGCCTGGCCCTGTGCGGCGCCGGCGCGGCGCTGGCCGTGCCCTTCGAGCCGGCGGCGCTGGCGCTGCTGCCCGAGAGCGGGCGGCTCTACCACCCGGCGCCCGCGCGGCTCGGCGGCGCCGGGCTGCTGCGCTCGGCGCTGGCGCAGGAGCTGAGCGCCAGCCTGGCCTTCGGCGACGGGCCCGAGGAGCCGCCGACGCACCTGAGGTGGAGGGGACGGGAGATCCGGCTGAGCCGCGGAGGAGAGGTGCTGGCGGCCGTGAGGGCGGAGAGGGCCAGGGTGGAGGCGGCCAGGAGGCGGGAGGAGGAGGAAGGAGTGTTGAAATAGGTCAAAAATTCATCGGTTCTGTCATTAAATCTAGTGTGGATTAATGAAGGAGTTGGGTTTGGTTTGAGCCACAAAAAAAAACTCAAAAAACCAAAAAACCCCCAAAAATCACCCCAAAAAACACCCCAAAAAAATCCCCCAAAAACACCCCAAAAAAATCCCCCAAAAAACCCCAAAAAAATCCCAAAAAAAACCCCAAAAACACCCCAAAAAATCCCCCAAAAAATCCCAAAAAAATTCCCAAAAACACCCCAAAAAACAAAAAAAAAAAATTCCCAAAAAATTCCCAAAAAAAATCCCCAAAAAACCCCAAAAAATCCCCAAAAAAATCCCCAAAAAATCCCCAAAAAACCCAAAAAAAATCGCAAAAAAACCCCAAAAATTACCCAGAAAAACCCCCAAAAAAACCCACCAAAAAAACCCAAAAAAACCCCCAAACCCCGAGAGGTGCTGGCGGCCGTGAGGGCGGAGAGGGCCAGGGTGGAGGCGGCCAGGAGGCGGGAGGAGGAGGAGGGAGTGTTGAAATAGGTCAAAAATTCATCGGTTATATCATTAAATCTAGTGTGGATTCATGAAGGAGTTGGGTTTGGTTTGAGATGTAAGAATTGCCAGGAAAAACACCCCAAAAAAAAACATTAAAAAACCTCAAAAAAAACCCCAAGAAATCACCAAAAAACCCATAAAAAAACCCCAAAAAACACCCCAAAAAAATCCTAAAAAACCCAAAAAATATCCTCCCAAAAAAAATCCCCCCAAAAATCCCCCCAAAAAAAATCCCCAAAAAACCCCAAAAAATCCCAAAAAAATCCTAAAAAAACCCAAAAAAAATCCCCCCAAAAATCCCAAAAAAAATCCCCAAAAAACCCAAAAAAAATCGCAAAAAAACCCCCAAAAATACCCAGAAAAACTGCCAAAAAAGCCCACCAAAAAAACCCCAAAAAAACCCCAAAAAACCCCAAAATCCCAAGAGGTGCTGGCGGCCGTGAGGGCGGAGAGGGCCAGGGTGGAGGCGGCCAGGAGGCGGGAGGAGGAGGAGGAGGGGGTGAATCCCAAAAAACGGTCAGGGAATGCCTAAAAATTCATCAATTCATTAAATTGTGACATGGATTAATGAAGGAGTTGGGTTTGGGTTAATGTTAAAAAAAAAACGCCACAAAAATAACCAAAATATCCCCAAAAAAATCCCAAAAAAAATCCCAAAAAACACCCAAAAAACACCCCAAAAAAATCCTAAAAAAAACCCCAAAATATCCCCCAAAAAAACCCCAAAAATCCCAAAAAAACTCCCCCAAAAAACCAAAAAAATCCCCAAAAAAATCCCCCAAAACCACCAAAAAACCCATAAAGACCCCAAAAAAACCCAAAACAAACCTCCCAAAAAAACCCAAAAAACCCCGCAAAAAACCCCAAAATACCCCCAAAAAAACAAAAGAAAACACCCCCAAAAAAACCAAAAAATCCCTAAAACTAAAAAAAAAAACCTAAAAAAAATCCCCCAAAAATACCATAAGAAAACCCAAAAAAAACCCACAAAAAATCCCCAAAAAATCAAGGAAAAACTCAAAAAAATGACAGAAAAACCCTCAAAAAAACTCCCAAAAATGCCCCAAAAAAATCCCCAAAAATCCCCAAATAGACACTGAAGAAGAAACCCCAAAAAACACCCAAAAAAACCTACAAAAAAAAACCCCCAAAACACCCCCAAAAAACCATTGGAAAATTCCCAGAAAATGCCAAAAAAGCGTCAAAAAACCACAGGGGAAAAAAACCCCAAAAAATAAAAAAAAATCCTCAAAAAAACCCCAAAAACTAGTGGAAATCCCAAATTTGGGAATTTTGGGATGGAGGATTTGGGGTTTGGGAATTTTGGGATAAAGAGTTTCGGAATTTTGGGATTTGGGAAATTTGGGGATTTTGGGATTTGGGGATTTTGGGATTTGGGGTTTGGGATTTTGGGATTTGGGGTTTGGGATTTGGGGTTTGGGATTTTGGGATTTGGGATTTAGAAATTTGGAATTTGGGATTTTGGGATTTGGGATTTTGGGATTTGGGATTGGGGATTTGGGATTTGGAAATTTGGGATTTGGATGGAATTTGGGCAGTGGCAGCTGATTAATTACCAATCCATTCCCGATGATGAATAATTAATAATTAACATTTATTGAATAATTCATTAAATTCCCGTGACAACGAACAAACTTCCGGGATTTTCTTCCCGTGGACGCGGCAACAAAAATTCCGGGATAAAACTTTGGATTTGGGGTGGGAAAACTCCAAAATATCGGGATGAGGGGGAGAAATCCCAAAATGAGACAGAAAATTTTGGGATGGGGGGGAAAAATCCTAAAATTATACAGAAAACTTTGGGATGAGGGGGAGAAATCCCAAAATGAGATAGAAAACTTTGGGATGAGGGGGAAAAATATTGGGATAAGGGGGGAAAATCCTCAAAGGAGACAGAAAGTTTTGGGATGAGGGGGAAAAATCCCAAAATTATACAGAAGACTTTGGGATAAAGGGGGAGAAATCCTCAAAGGAGACAAAAAACTTTGGGATGAGGAGGAAAAATACAAAAATCCGGTACAAAACCGCCAAAATAAATGGAAAAACCACCGGGATGGGACGGAAAACCAATCGGAACGAGGCGAGGAACGCCCGGATTTCGGGAAGGCGGCGCCAGTGATTTTGGGATGGGGAGAAAATCCTAAAATGAGACAGAAAACTTTGGGATAAAGGGGAAAACATCGGGATGGGATAGAGAAATCCCAAAATTATACAGAAAACTTCGGGATGAGGGGGAAAACATTGGCATAAGGGGGAAAAATCCCAAAATGAGACAGGAAACGTTGGGATGAGGGGGAGAAATCCCAAAATGAGATAGAAAACTTTGGAATCGGGGGAGAAATCCCAAAATGAGACAGAAAACTTTGGAATCGGGGGAGAAATCCCAAAATGAGACAGAAAACGTTGGGATGAGGGGGAAAAAATCCTAAAATTTGGTACAAAACCACCAAAATAAACGGAAAAACCACCGGAACGAGGTGAGGAATTCCCGGATTTCGGCGCCGCCGATTCCGAGCTCACAAGGAGAAGAAATCCAGATCTCCATGACCGTAGGGGTCAGATGTCCAAACCTGGTCCACCCTGCCGGACTCCTCCAACACCCGCGCCAACTCGGCTGGAAAACTTCGGGATCGGGGGAGAAATCCCAAAATGAGATAGAAAACTTTGGAATCGGGGGAGAAATCCCAAAATGAGATAGAAAACTTTGGGATGAGGGGGAGAAATCCCAAAATGAGATAGAAAACTTTGGGATGAGGGGGGAAAATCCTCCAAGGAGACAGAAAGTTTTGGGATGAGAGGGAAAATCCCCAAAGGAGACAAAAAACTTTGGGATGAGGAGGAAAAATACAAAAATCCGGTACAAAACCGCCAAAATAAATGGAAAAACCACCGGGATGGGACGGAAAACCAATCGGAACGAGGCGAGGAACGCCCGGATTTCCAGAAGGCAGCGCCGGTGATTTCGGCTCCGCCGATTCCGAGCTTTTCCCGGCTCACAAGGAGAAGAAATCCAGATCTCCGTGTCCGTAGGGGTCGGCCGTCCAAACCTGGTCCACCCTGCCGGACTCCTCCAACACCCGCGCCAACTCGGCGCCGACCTCCGCCAAAACCTCCCGGCTGTCCGAGCCGTCGGAATTCCGAGCGTCGGTCTCGGCGGCGGCGCGGTCGGCCGGGAAGGGATAAACGACGAGGCGGAGATCCGGCAGCTCCAGCGTGCGCAGGAGCAGCTCCCGCAGCGCGGCCGTGGACAGGGCGTTGCCGTGGAGGCCCAGGAAGCGCAGGCGGCGGCAGCGGCGCAGCGCCGGCAGCAGCGCGGCCAGCTGCGCGTCGGCCAGGCGGCATTCCGTCAGCTCCAGGTGCAGCAGCGAGGCCGAGGTCTCCTCCAGGAGCAGCCGCAGCGGCTCCAGCAGCGCCCGCGAGAAGTCGTGGCCGCTCAGGTCCAGGCGCTTGAGGGCCGGCGCGTGGCGGCTGCGGGACAGGAAGGCGAGGTCGGCGGGGAGCAGCGAGCAGAAGGCCAATTCCAAGCTTTCCAACGGAGCGCGGAGCTCGCTGCAGGGAGGGGAGAGGGACAGGGGGGTTAGACACTGGAACGGTGGAATTGTGGAGGGCTTGGGGCTGGGGAACATCTCCAAGAACATTGGAGTGTGAGCTCTGAAAATCCTGGGATTTTGGAGTTATGGGGTCATGGAGTTATGGAATGGCTGAGGTTGGGAAAGAGCTGCAGGAACATTTGAGTGTGAGTTCCGAAAATCCTGGGATTTTGGAGTTATGGGGTCATGGAATTGTGGGATGGCTGAGGTTGGGGAACATCTCCAAGAACATTTGAGTGTGAGCTCTGAAAATCCTGGGATTTTGGAGTTATGGATCCATGGAATTGTGGGATGGCTGAGGTTGGGGAACATCTCCAAGAACATTTGAGTGTGAGCTCTGAAAATCCTGGGATTTTGGAGTTATGGGGTCATGGAGTTATGGAATGGCTGAGGTTGGGAAACATCTCCAAGAACATTTGAGTGTGAGCTCTGAAAATTCTGGGATTTTGGAGTTACGGATCCATGGAATTGTGGGATGGTTGGGGTTGGGGAACATCTCCAAGAACATCGAGTTGGACCTCTGAAAATCCTGAGATTTTGGAGTTATGGGGTCATGGAATTGTGGAATGAGTCAGGTTGGGAAAGGTCTCCAAGAACATCGAGTTGGACCTCTGAAAATTCTCAGATTTTGGAACTATGGGGTCATGGAGTCACAAAATGGCTGCTGGGGTTGGGAAAGGTCTCCAAGACCATCAAGGTCAAGGCCTGAGACCCATGGGATGATGGGATGATGGGATGACGGAGCCCTGGCTCCATGGAATGCCGGATCCCAGAGCTCCGGAGCCATGGAGACTCTTTGGGACAGGAAGGCGAGGTCGGCGGGGAGCAGCGAGCAGAAGGCCAATTCCAAGCTTTCCAACGGAGCGCGGAGCTCGCTGCAGGGAGGGGAGAGGGACAGGGGGGTTAGACACTGGAACGGTGGAATTGTGGAGGGCTTGGGGCTGGGGAACATCTCCAAGAACATTGGAGTGTGAGCTCTGAAAATCCTGGGATTTTGGAGTTATGGGGTCATGGAGTTATGGAATGGCTGAGGTTGGGAAAGAGCTGCAGGAACATTTGAGTGTGAGTTCCGAAAATCCTGGGATTTTGGAGTTATGGGGTCATGGAGTTATGGAATGAGTCAGGTTGGGGAACATCTCCAAGAACATCGAGTTCGACCTCTGAAAATTCTGGGATTTTGGAGTTACGGGGTCATGGAATTGTGAACTGGTTGGGGTTGGGAAAGAGCTGCAGGAACATCGAGTTCGAGCTCTGAAAATCCTGGGATTTTGGAGTTATGGGGTGATGGAGTTATGGAATGAGTCAGGTTGGGAAAGGTCTCCAAGAACATTTGAGTGTGAGCTCTGAAAATCCTGGGATTTTGGAGTTATGGGGTGATGGAGTTATGGAATGGCTGAGGTTGGGGAACATCTCCAAGAACATTTGAGTGTGACCTCTGAAAATCCTGGGATTTTGGAGATATGGGGTCATGGAATTGTGGGATGGTTGGGGTTGGGGAACATCTCCAAGAACATCGAGTTCGGCCTCTGAAAATCCTGGGATTTTGGAGTTATGGGGTCATGGAATTGTGGGATGGTTGGGGTTGGGGAACATCTCCAAGAACATCGAGTTGGACCTCTGAAAATCCTGGGATTTTGGAGTTATGGGGTCATGGAGTTACGGAATGAGTCAGGTTGGGAAAGAGCTGCAAGAACATCGAGTTCAAGGGTTGACAATAATGGAAAAACGGGATCATGAAATCATGGAATTGTGGAATGACTGATGTTAGGAAAGAGTTCCAAGAACATCAAGTGTGACCTCTAAAAATTCTGAGATTTTGGAGTTACAAGGTCATGAAGTCACAAAATGGCTGCTGGGGTGGGGAAAGGTCTCCAAGACCATCAAGGTCAAGGCCTGAGACCCATGGGATGATGGGATGATGGGATGACGGAGCCCTGGCTCCATGGAATTCCGGATCCCAGAGCTCTGGATCCATGGAGACTCTTTGGGACAGGAAGGCGAGGTCGGCGGGGAGCAGCGAGCAGAAGGCCAATTCCAAGCTTTCCAACGGAGCGCGGAGCTCGCTGCAGGGAGGGGAGAGGGACAGGGGGGTTAGACACTGGAACGGTGGAATTGTGGAGGGCTTGGGGCTGGGGAACATCTCCAAGAACATTGGAGTGTGAGCTCTGAAAATCCTGGGATTTTGGAGTTATGGGGTCATGGAATTGTGAACTGGTTGGGGCTGGGGAATATCTCCAAGAACATTGGAGTGTGAGCTCTGAAAATCCTGGGATTTTGGAGTTATGGGGTTATGGAATTGTGGGACGGCTGAGGTTGGGAAAGAGCTGCAGGAACATCAAGTTCGAGCTCTGAAAATCCTGGGATTTTGGAGATATGTGGTCATGGAATTGTGGGATGGTTGGGGTTGGGGAACATCTCCAAGAACATTTGAGTTGGACCTCTGAAAATCCTGGGATTTTGGAGTTATGAGGTCATGGAGTTATGGAATGAGTCAGGTTGGGAAAGGTCTCCAAGGACATCAAGGTCAAGGTTTCAGAATCATGGAATGATGGGATCACGGAGCCATGGAATTATAGAATGGTTGAGGTTGGGAAAGAGCTCCAAGAACATTTGAGTTCGACCTCTGAAAATCCTGGGATTTTGGAGTTATGGGGTCACGGAATTGTGGAATGAGTCAGGTTGGGAAAGGTCTCCAAGAACATCAAGGTCAAAGCTTGAGAATCATGGAAAAACAGGATCATGAAATCATGGAATTGTGGAATGGCTGAAGTTGGGAAACATCTCCAAGAACATTGAGTTTGACCTCAGAAAATCCTGGGATTTTGGAGTTATGGGGTCATGGAATTGTGGAATGAGTCAGGTTGGGAAAGGTCTCCAAGAACATTTGAGTGTGAGCTCTGAAAATCCTGGGATTATGGAGTTATGGGGTCATGGAGTTATGGAATGGCTGAGGTTGGGGAACATCTCCAAGAACATTGAGTTGGACCTCTGAAAATTCTGGGATTTTGGAGTTACGGGGTCATGGAATTGTGAACTGGTTGGGGTTGGGAAAGAGCTGCAGGAACATCGGGTTCGGCCTCTGAAAATCCTGGGATTTTGGAGATATGTGGTCATGGAATTGTGGGATGGTTGGGGTTGGGGAACATCTCCAAGAACATTTGAGTTGGACCTCTGAAAATCCTGGGATTTTGGAGTTATGGGGTCATGGAATTGTGGAATGAGTCAGGCTGGGAAAGGTCTCCAAGAACATCAAGGTCAAAGCTTGAGAATCATGGAAAAACGGGATCATGAAATCATGGAATTGTGGAATGGCTGAAGTTGGGAAACATCTCCAAGAACATTGAGTTTGACCCCTGAAAATCCTGGAATTTTGGAATGATGGGATGATGGAGTTACAAAATGGCTGCTGGGGTTGGAAAGGTCTCCAAGACTATCAAGGTCAAGGCTTGAGAATCATGGAATGATGGGATCATGGAGCCATGGAATTGTGGGATGGCTGAGGTTGGGAAAGATCTCCAAGAACATCAAGGTCAAAGTTTGAAAATCATGGAATGATGGGATCATGGAGCCATGGAATTGTGGGATGGCTGAGGTTGGGGAAGATCTCCAAGAACATCAAGGTCAAAGTTTGAAAATCATGGAATGATGGGATCACGGAGCCATGGAATTGTGGGATGGCTGAGGTTGGGGAAGAGCTCCAAGAAGGTCACGTTGTACCTTTGGGAATCGGGGAATTTTGGGGTCATGGCGCCAGGGAATTGTGGAATTGTGGAGTCACGGAATTATGGAATCTCGGGATATTGGGATTCTGGGATCAGGGAGGGGTGAAATTCTGGGATCGTGGAGTTGCGAGGTCATGGAGCCACTGACGGTGGGAAAGACTCCAAGATCATCAACGCGACCTTTGGGAATCCGGGAATCCAGGAATGGTGGGAGCGGGAGTCACGGAATCGCGGCGTTCCGGAATCCCGGAGCCACCGAGCGCTGGGATCACGGGAACCTGGGATCGTTCCCGTCGGGAAAGATCTCCAAGACCACCGAGCCCGAACCTTGGGAATCACGGGACAGGGAACGATGGGATCAGGGAATTATGGGATGTCGGAATTTTGAGCCGTAAACTGTCGGGACAGCGGAGTCGCAGGATTGCCGGAACGTTGGGATAAAGAATTCCTGGAATCAGTGGATCCATGGTTGGAAAAGACCCTCAAGGCCACCAAGACCAACCTTTGGGAATGTTGAAATTAAGGAATTCCGGGAACTGGAATTTCTGGAGGGAATCGTTGAGCCGTGAGATATTGGGATGACGGGATCATGGGAATGTTGGGATAAGGAAATCCTGGAATTCTGGGATGGCTGAGGTTGGAAACACCTCCAGGATGGTCAAGTTCAGCCTTTGAGAATCCTGGAATGACAGAACTCTGGGATCTTGGAATTCTGGGATCATGGAATTCTGGGATCATGGAATCACTGAGTCAGAAACTGCCGGGACAGCGGCATCGTGGGAACGTCGGGACACAGAAATCCTGGAAGCGCAGGATCGCTCGGGGTGGAGAAGACATCTAAGACCATCGAGCCAAACATTGGAGACCCCTGGAATGATGGGATGATGGAATTATGGGATCATGAAATAATGGGATCATGGAATCGTTGAGTCATAAATGATCGGGGTAACAGAATCATGGGATTGTGGGAATATTGGGATAATGACATTTTGGAATTGTGGGATCAATAAGACTGGAAAAGACTTCCAACATTGACAAATCCAGCCTTGGAGAATCCTGGAATTTGTGATCATGGAATTCTGGGATCATGGAATCGTTGAGTCATAAATGATTGGGATAACAGAATATTGGGATGATGGGAATATTGGGATAATGACATTTTGGAATCGTGGGGTCACTAAGACTGGAAAAGACTTCCAAGATGGTAAAGTCCAGCCTTGGAGAATCCTGGGATCTTGGAATTGGTGACCATGGAATTCTGGGCCAATAGAACCACCGAGTCAGGAACTGCCGGGACAGCGGCATCGCGGGAATGCCGGCACCCGGAAATCCTGGAGGCGCGGGATCGCTCGGGCTGGAGAAGACATCCAAGCCCATTGAGCCAAACATTTGAGACCTCTGGAATTATGGGATGATGGAATAATGGGATGATGGGATGAGGGAAACGTTGAGTCATAAATGATCGGGGTAACAGAATCATGGGATCGTGGAAATACTGGGATAATGACATTTTGGAATTGTGGGATCAATAAGACTGGAAAAGACTTCCAACATTGACAAGTTCAGTCTTGGAGAATCCTGGAATTTGTGATCATGGAATTATGGGATCATGGAATCGTTGAGTCATAAATGATCGGGATAACAGAATATTGGGATGATGGGAATATTGGGATAATGACATTTTGGAATCGTGGGGTCAATAAGATTTGAAAAAATTTCTGAGATGGTCAAATCCAGCCTTGGAGAATCCTGGAATTTGCGATCATGGAATTCTGGGATCATGGAATAGCTGAGTCATAAATGATCGGGAGAACAGAATATTGGGATGATGGGAATATTGGGACAATGACATTTTGGAATCGTGGGGTCACTAAGACTGGAAAAGACTTCCAAGATGGTCAAGTCCACCCTTGGAGAATCCTGGGATCTTGGAATTGGTGACCATGGAATTCTGGGCCAATAGAACCACCGAGTCAGGAACTGCCGGGACAGCGGCATCGCGGGAACGCCGGCACCCGGAAATCCTGGAGGCGCGGGATCGCTCGGGCTGGAGCGGCCCCCCGAGCCCCCCGGCGCCGGGCGATCGCGGCGGGACTCACCCGAGGATCTGGCGCAGGTTCCCGGAGAGGCGGGAGGATCCCAGGTTGAGCTCGCGGAGGCCGGGCAGCATTCCCAGCTGCCCGGCCAGGCAGCGGATCCCGACGGCCGATTCCAGCGTCGGGCGCCGCACGTCCACGTTGCTGTACTGCAGCTTGAGGCTGCGCAGCTGCGGGAAGCGCGAGAGGTGCGGCAGGATCACCGAGAGGCCGGTCAGGCCCAGGTTGTTGAAGCGCAGATCCACGCGCCGCAGGAACGCCGGATCCAGGGATTCCAGCAGCGCCGCGATGCCGGCGGCCGACAGCTCCTCCGCCTGCAGCTCGCGGCACTTGAGGCGCAGCGGGCCGGCGGCGCCGCTCTGGAGGGCGTCGCGCACCAGCCCGAAGGACGTCCCGTTGACGAAGAGGTCGGCGTGGACGTCCACGCCCGGCGGCGGCGGCGCGGCGGCGGCGGAACGGCCTTTGTGCCGCTTGGATCCGCGGCGTTGGAATTCCCGCTGGTGCTTGGAGAGCTCCAGGCAAGCCTTGGCCAAAGCCACCGTGCTGGACCAGACGCTCATCCCGGGCGGAGCGCGGCCCGGCGCCGAGTCCGGGAATCCGGTCAGGTCCAGCACGCGGAGGCGAAAGGAGCTGGGGAAGAGGCAAAAGTGGGGAGGGAGGATAAAAAATGGGAAGGGAGCGGCGGAAATGGGAGGAAAGCATCAAAAATGGGAGGAAACGATGAAAAATGGAAGGAAAGCATGAAAAATGGGAGGAAAGCATGAAAAATGGGAAGAAAACGTCAAAAGTGGAAAAAGGAAACATCAAAAATGGGAGGAAACCATGAAAAATGGGAGGAAACCATGAAAGATGGGAGGAAATCATTAAAGCCAAAAAGAAACCGTGGAAAAATGGAGGAAACCATCAAAAGTGGGAAGAAAGCATCAAAAATGAGTAGGAACCATCAAAAATGGGAGGACAGCATCACAAAAATGGGAAGAAACCATGAAAAATGGGAGGAAACCATGAAAAATGGGAGGAAACCATGAAAAATGGGAGGAAAGCATCATAAAAATGGGAAGAAAACATCAAAAATGGAAAAAGGAAACATCAAAAATGGGAGGAAACCATGAAAAATGGGAGGAAAGCATCAAAAATGGGAGGAAAGCATCACAAAAATGGGAAGAAAACGTCAAAAATGGAAAAAGGAAACATCAAAAATGGGAGGAAACCATGAAAAATGCGAGGAAAGTATCAAAAATGGGAGGAAAGCATCAAAAAATGGGAGGAAAGCATTAAAGCCAAAAAGAAACCGTGGAAAAATGGAGGAAACCATCAAAAGTGGGAAGAAAGCATCAAAAATGAGTAGGAACCATCAAAAATGGGAGGAAACCATCACAAAAAGGGGAGGAAACCATGAAAAATGGGAGGAAAGCATCACAAAAGTGGGAGGAAAGCATCACAAAAATGGGAAGAAAACATCAAAAATGGAAAAAGGAAACATCAAAAATGGGAGGAAACCATGAAAAATGGGAGGAAAGCATGAAAAATGGGAGGAAATCATCAAAAATGGGAGGAAAGCCTCAAAAATGAGAGGAAAGCATTAAAGCCAAAAAGAAACCATGGAAAAATGGAGGAAACCATCAAAAGTTGGAAGAAAGCATCAAAAATGAGAAGGAACCATCAAAAATGAGAAGAAAACTTCAAAACTGAGAAAGAACCATCAAAAACGGGAGGAAGCCATGAAAGATGGGGAGAAACCATCAAAGACAGGAGGAAACCACCAAAACCAAGAAGAAACCATCAAAAATTAGAAGAAACCATCAAAAATTGGAGGAAACCATCAAAAATGGGAGGAAACCATGAAAAACTGGAAGGAACCATGAAAAATGGGAAGGAACCAACAAAACATGAAGGAACCATCAGAAATGGGATGAAACCATCAAAGAGAGGTGGAAAGCATCGAAAACGAGAAGGAGCCATCAAAACTAAGAAGAAACCACCAAAAATAGGAAGAACCAATCAAAGACAAAAACAGGAAGGAACCATCAAAAATGGGAAGAAACCATCGGAAACAAGAAGGAACCATCAAAAGTTAGAAGAAACCATCAAAACCAAGAAGAAACCATCAAAGACAGGAGGAAACCATGAAGAATGGGATGAAACCATCAAAACCAAGAAGGAACCACGAGAAACATGTAGGAACCACCAAACACGAGAAGAAACCATCAAAAATGGGAAGAAACCATCAAAGAGAAGAGGAAACCCTCAGAAATGGGAGGAAACCATGAAAGATGGGGAGAAACCATCAAAGACAAGAGGAAACCATCGAAACCAAGAAGGAACCATCAAAAATTGGAAGAAACCATCAAAGACGGGTGGAAACCATCAAAAATGAGAAGAATCCATCAAAAACAAGAAGAAACCATCAGAGACCAGAGGAAACCATAGAAAACGAGAAGAAGCTGTCAAAAGTTGGAAGAAACCATCCAAACCAAGAAGAATCCATCAAAAATGGGAAGGAACCATGGAAAATTGGAAGGAATCATCAAAACCAAGAAGGAACCACCAAAAACAGGGAGGAACCATGAAAACTAAGAAGGAACCATCAAAAACAGGAGGAAACCATGAAAAATGGGATGAAACCATCGAAACCAAGAAGGAACCATCAAAGATGGGAAGGAACCATCAAAAATGGGGAGAAACCACCAAAACCAAGAAGGATCCATCGAAAACAAGAAGGAACCATCAAAAGTTGGAAGAAGCCATCAAAGCCAAGAAGAAACCACCAAAGATGAGAAGGAACTACCAAACCCAAGAAGCTCCCCCAAGCCCTCGCCCGTGGCAGAACCCACCTGGAGCGGCGGCCGGGCTCCTCCAGCTGCCGGCGCAGCGTGGCCACCAGGGCCAGGACGAGGGCCTGGAGGCAGAGCTTGCAGGGCCGGTCCCGCAGCAGCTCCAACCACCCAAACCAGAAGGAGAAACCATCAAAGATGGGAAGGAACCATCAAAAACGGGAGGAAACCATCGAAACCAAGAAGGAGCCATCAAAAATTGGAAGAAACCATGAAAATGGGAAGGAACCATGAAAATGGCATTCAATTAAACCATCAAAAATGGGAAGGAACCTTCAAAATTGGGAAGGAACCATCAAAAACGGGAGGAAACCATCAAAACCAAGAAGAAACCATCAAAAACAGGAGGAAACCCTCAGAAATGGGAGGAAGCCATGAAAGATGGGGAGAAACCATCAAAGACAAGAGGAAACCATTGGAAATGGGAAGGAACCATCAAAGATGGGAAGGAACCATCAAAAATGAGGAGGAACCACCAAACCCAAGAAGGAACCATCAAAAATGTGAAGAAACCATCAGAGATGGGAAGGAACATTCAAAAATGAGAAGGAACCACCAAACCCAAGAAGGAACCACCAAAACCAAGAAGGAACCATCAAAACCAAGAAGGAACCATCAAAGCCAAGAAGAACCCACCAAACCCAAGAGGAACCCACCAAACCCAAGAAGTTCCCCCAAGCCCTCGCCCGTGGCAGAACCCACCTGGAGCGGCGGCCGGGCTCCTCCAGCTGCCGGCGCAGCGTGGCCACCAGGGCCAGGACGAGGGCCTGGAGGCAGAGCTTGCAGGGCTGGTCCCTCAGCAGCTCCTGGCGGCCCAGCAGGCGCCGCAGGTGCAGCGCCGGGAAGGGCCAGGAGCTCACCAGGTCCACCAGGAGCGGCGCCCGGCCGGCGGCGGCGGCGGCGCCCAGGAGCGGCGGGAAGAGCGCGGGCGGCAGCGGCGGCAGCGGGCGACGGGCGACCACGCGGCGGGCACACAGGAACACCAGCGACTCCATGGCGGCGGGGACGGCGGGTTTGATTGATTGGGGTTTGATTGGGGATTGATTGGGGTTTGATTGGGGTTTGATTGGGGGTTGATTGGGGGTTTGATTGGGGTTTGATTGGGGATTGATTGGGGGTTGATTGGGGATTGATTGGGGGTTGATTGGGGGTTGATTGGGGGTTGATTGGGGTTTGATTGGGGTTTGATTGGGGGTTTGATTGGGGTTTGATTGGGGTTTGATTGGGGGTTGATTGGGGGTTTGATTGGGGATTGATTGCGGTTTGATTGGGGATTGATTGAGGTTTGATTGGGGATTTTATTGGGGTTTGATTGGGGGTTGATTGGGGGTTGATTGGGGATTGATTGGGGATTGATTGGGGGTTGATTGGGGGGTTGATTGGGGGTTGATTGGGGGTTGATTGGGGTTTGATTGGGGGTTTGATTGGGGGTTGATTGAGGGTTGATTGGGGTTTGATTGGGGATTGATTGGGGGTTGATTGGGGTTTGATTGGGGTTTGATTGGGGTTTGATTGGGGATTGATTGGGGATTGATTGGGGGTTGATTGGGGTTTGATTGGGGTTTTTTGGGGGTTTGATTGGGGTTTGATTGGGGTTTGATTGGGGTTTGACTGGGGGTTTGATTGGGGATTGATTGCGGTTTGATTGGGGATTGATTGAGGTTTGATTGGGGATTTTATTGGGGTTTGATTGGGGGTTTGATTGGGGTTTGATTGGGGTTTGATTGGGGTTTGATCGGGGTTTGATTGGGGATTTTATTGGGGTTTGATTGGGGTTTGATTGGGGTTTGATTGGGGTTTGATTGGGGGTTGATTGGGGGTTTGATTGGGGTTTGATTGGGAATTTTATTGGGGTTTGATTGGGGTTTGATTGGGGTTTGATTGGGGGTTGATTGGGGATTTTATTGGGGTTTGATTGGGGTTTGATTGGGGGGTTGATTGGGGTTTGATTGGGGGTTTGATTGGGGTTGATTGGGGTTTGATTGGGGGTTTTATTGGGGGTTTGATTGGGGTTTGATTAGGGGTTTTATTGGGGATTTTATTGGGGTTTGATTGGGGGTTGATTGGGGTTTTGGGGGATTTTATTGGGGTTTGATTGGGACTTTTATTGGGGTTTGATTGGGGTTTTTATTGGGGTTTTTGGGGATTTTATTGGGGTTTTTGGGGATTTTATTGGGGGTTTATTGGGGTTTTATTGGGGATTTTATTGGGGTTTTTTTGGGATTTTGGGGGATTTTATTGGGGATTTTATTGGGGATTTTATTGGGGTTTTTTGGGGATTTTTTGAGATTTTATTGGGATTTTTGGAGGATTTTTTGGTGACTTTTGGCGATATTTGGGAATTTTCTGGGATTTTTTTTGGCGATTTTTTGGGATTTTTTGAGGGGGTTTTAGATATTTTGGGGGAGTTGGTGGATGTTATTGGGGTGTTTTTTTTATTTTTGGCGATTTTGGGGGGTTTTTTGCATTTTTGGGGAATTTTGTATTTATTTTTTTTTTAATTCTTGGGGATTTTTTTGCCTTTTTTGGGGATTTTTTTTTTTTTGAGGGCTTTTTAGGGAATTCTGGTTTGTTTTTTTTTTTTTGGGGGGTGGCGATTTTTTGTGATTTTTTCGGGGGGGGGGTTGGGTGGTCCCAAAGCTGAGGAAAGGAGAGAGAAAATGGCGGCGTGAGAGATTCCCACAAAAATCCCAAAATTCTCCCCAAAATCCCAAAATTCTCCCCAAAATTCCCCCAAAAATCCCAAAATTCCCACCTGGATCACCAGAATTCCCCCCAAAATCCCCCCCAAATTTTTCCCTAAATCCCCAAAATTCCCCCCAAAATCCCCAAAATTTTCCCCAAATTTTTCCCTAAATCCCCAAAATTCCCCCCAAAATCCCCAAAATTTTCCCCAGATTTTTCCCTAAATCCCCAAAATTCCCACGTGGATCCCAAAATTCCCACGGGGATCGCCCAAAATTCTCCCCAAATCCCCAAATTCTCACAAAAATCCCCAAATTCTCCCCAAATTCACAAAATTCTCCCCAAAATTCGCCCCAAATCCCCAAATTCTGCCCAAACCCCCAAAATTCTCCCCAAATCCCCAAAATTCTCCCCAAATTCCCCCCAAAATCACCACAGGGATCCAAAATTCTCTCCAAATCCCCAAAATTCTCCCCAAATCCCCAAAATTCCCACAGGGATCCCCCAAAATTCCCCCCAAATTCTGCCAAAAATTCTCCCTAAAATTCCCCCCAAATCCCCAAAATCCCCCCCAAAATCCCCCCCAAAATCCCACAATTACCACAGGGATCCCAAAATTCTCCCCAAACCCCCAAATTCCCCCCCGATATCGCAAAAATTTCCCCCAGAATTTTCCCAAAAACCCCAAAATTCTCCCCAGATCCCCTCAGGGACCCCCAAACCGCCCCCCCAAGATGGCGCCCCCCTCTCACCTCCCGCCCGCGGCCCCCGCCGCTCCCCGTCCGTACGGCAGAGCCACTTCCGTGTTTCTGCGTGCCGGTGACCAATCAGCGCGCTGAACCCGCTTAAGGGGCGGTATCCTTTCTTCTAATTGGTTATTAGAGCTGTCTATCAGCATTTTTTTTAGTTCTCATTGGCTTAAAGCTAGATAGGCGGGTGCTGTAATATATAAGCATTTCTATTGGCTTTCGGTTCTGTCAATCACTCATCCCTGCCTTCCCATTGGCTGGCGCTCGGCGGGAGCGCGCGATTCGCTCTGAGGTGGCTTCGGGAGCCGCCATCGATCCCAAACCCCAAATCCCGACCCCAAATCCCGAATTTCCCAACCCCAAATCCCGAATTTCCCACCCCAAATCCGGCCATGGAGCGGCGGCAGGAGCTGAAAGTGCTGCTGAAGCGCTGGGAAGGAGAATTCCTGCGGCAATGGCGGCGCAAACCCAGCCAGGTGCTGCTGAGGGGGGACAATTCCTGAGGGGGAAATTCCTGAGGGGAACCCTGGGAATTGGGGTTGAGCTGTTTTGGGGGGTTTGGGGGTGTCTTTGTGGAGATTTTGGGGTCTCAGGGGGTCTTTGAGGTGGTTTGGGGGGGGGTCCTGGTGGTTTTGGGGTGATCTTGGAGAAGTTTGGGGATTTTGGGGTGGATTTTGGGGGTTTTGGGGAGGCTAAAGGGGTCCCTGCACTGGGGGGGGTGTTGGTTTAGGGAGGTTTTGGGGCTGTTTTTGGGGAGGTTTGGGGGTTTTTAGGGAGGTTTGGGGGTTTTTGGGGAGGTTTGGGGGTTTTTGGGGAGGTTTAAAGGGTCCCTGGATTGGGGGGAGTCGATTTTTGGGTGTCTTTGGGGTGGTTTTGGGGTGGTTTTGGGATTTTTGGGGAGGTTTTGGAGTTTTTTGGGAGGTTTTTGGGGTGACCTTAGGGTGGTTTTGGGATTTTTGGTTTTTTTTTTTTTTTTTTTTTTTTTTTTGTTTTGGTTTTTTTTTTTTTTTTTTTTTTTGTGGGGTATTTGGAGTCTTTTGGGAGGTTTTGGGGTTTTTGGGGAGGTTTGGGGGTTTTTGGGGAGGTTTAAAGGGTCCCTGGATTGGGGGGAGTCGATTTTTGGGTGTCTTTGGGGAGGTTTTGGGGTGGTTTTGGGATTTTTGGGGAGGTTTTGGAGTTTTTTGGGAGGTTTTTGGGGTGACCTTAGGGTGGTTTTGGGATTTTTGGTTTTTTTTTTTTTTGTTTTGGTTTTTTTTTTTTTTTTTTTTTTTTTGTGGGGTATTTGGAGTCTTTTGGGAGGTTTTGGGGTTTTTGGGGAGGTTTGGGGGTTTTTGGAGAGATTTAAGGGGTCCCTGGATTGGGGGGAGTCGATTTTTGGGTGTCTTTGGGGAGGTTTTGGGGTGGTTTTGGGATTTTTGGGGAGGTTTTGGAGTTTTTTGGGAGGTTTTTGGGGTGACCTTAGGGTGGATTTGGTTGGTTTTTTTTGGTTTTTGTTTTTTTTTTGGTGGGGTATTTGGAGTCTTTTGGGAGGTTTGGGGGTTTTTGGGAGGTTTTGGGTGGATCTGGGGTGGTTTAAGGGGTCCCTGGATTGGGGGGAGTTGATTTTGGGGTGTCCTTGGGGATTTTGGGGTGATCTTGGGGTGGATTTGGGGTCTGAGGGTGTCCTTGAGATGGTTTGGGGGTTTTGGAGAGATTTTGGGGTTTTTGGGTTGGTTTTTGGGGGTCCTGGATTGGGGGGAGTTGTTTGAGGGGGGTCCTTGGGATTTTTGGGGTGACCTTGGGAAGGTTTTGGGGCTGTTTTTGGAGAGGTTTTGGGATTTTTGGGGAGGTTTAGGGGGTCCCTGGACTGGGGGGAGTTGGTTTGGGGAGGTTTTGGGGCTGTTTTTGGGGAGGTTTTGGGGTTTTTGGGGAGGTTTTGGGGTTTTTGGAGAGTTTCAAGGGGTCCCTGGAGTGGGGGGAGTCGATTTTGGGGTGTCTTTGGGGAGGTTTCAGAGGTTTTTGGGGTGACCTTGGGGTGGTTTTGGGTTTTTTTTTTTTTTGGGGGGGGGTATTTGGAGTCTTTTGGGAGGTTTTGGGGTTTTTGGGGAGATTTTGGGGTTTTTGGGGTGGTTTTGGTGTCCTTGGGGTGTCTTTGGGGTTTTTGGGACGGATTTGGGGTTTTTGGGGAGGTTTTGGGTGGATCTGGGGTGGTTTAAGGGGTCCCTGGATTTGGGGGAGTTGATTTTGGGGTGTCCTTGGGGATTTTGGGGTGATCTTGGGGTGGATTTGGGGTTTTTGGGGAGGTTTTGGGATTTTTGGGGTGGATTTGGGGTCCTTGGGGTGGATTTGGGGGTCCTGGATTGGAGGGATTTGGTTTTGGGGGGGGTCCTTGGGGTTTTTGGGGTGTCCTTGGGAATTTTTGGGGGTTTTTGGGGTCCTTGGGGAGGTTTTGGGGTTTTCTGGATTGGAGGGAGTTGATTTTGGGGGATCCATGAGAATTTTGAGGTGTTTTTGGAGAGGTTTTGGGAACTTTGAAGAGGTTTTGGGATTTTTGGGGTGGTTGTGATTTTTTTTGGAGTGGGGGGAGTTGGTTTAGGGGCGTTTTTGGGGTGTCCTTGGGGTTTTTTCGGGGGTCTTTGGGGAGGTTTGGGATTTTTGGGGTGTCTTTAAGGTTTTTGGGATGGATTTGGGGTTTTTTGGGAGATTTTGGAGTCCTTGGGGTGGTTTAGGGGGGTCCTGGATTGGGGGGAGTTGATTTTGGGGGGTCTTTGGGATTTTTGGGGTTTTTTTGGGGGTCTCTGGGGAGGTTTTGGGGTTTTGGGGGTGGTTTTGGGGTGGATTTGGGATTTTTGGGGGATTTTGGAGAAGTCTTGGGGAGGTTTTGGGGTTTTTGGGGGGGTTTTGGGGTCCCTGGATTGGGGGGAGTTGGTTTTGGGTGGTTCTTGGGTTTTTTGGGGTCTTTGAGGTGGTTTTGGGGTGGTTTGGGGTTTTTGGGGTGTTTTGGGGAGGTTTTGGTGTCCTTGGGGTGGATTTGGGGTCCCTGGAAAGGGGATTTTTGGTTTATGGGATTTTTGGGGTGTTCCCGAATCTTTGGGGCCGTTTTTGGGGTGTCTGGGGGGATTTTGGGGTGGGCTCAGATCCAGGAGAGCCTCAGGAGGGTCCTGGGAGGGGTTTTAGGGCCCAATCCAAATTTTCCTTCCAAAAAAATCCCAAAATTCCCACTAAAAAACCCTAAAAAACACAAATTCCCACCAAAAAAACCCCAAAACCCCAAAAAAGCCCCAAATCCCCACCAAAAAAAAAAAAAATCCTCAAAAAACCCTGAAAAAACCCAAATTCCCACCAAAAAAAAAACCCAAATCCCCCCAAAATCCCCAAATCTTCTCGCAGCCAATGGGAACAATTCCCAAATTCTCATTTTTTGGGATTTTTTTCCCTTCCAGGCCGACATCAAAGAAGCTCCAGAGGAAATCAAGGGTGAGTTCCCCCAAAATTCCCAAAATTTTTCCCCCAAATCCCCAAATTTCTTCCCAAAATCCCCAAATTTTCCCCAAAATTTCCCTCCAAATTCCCCAAAATTCCCAAATTCCCCTCAGATCCCCAAAATTTTCCCAAATTTCCCCAAAATTTCCAAATTTACCCCAAAACCTTCAAAATTCCCCAAAATTCAAAATTTTACCCCAAAATTTCCCAAAACTCCCAAATTTCCCATGAAACCCCCAAATTTCTTCCCAAAATCCCCAAATTTTCCCTCAAAGTCCCGAAAAATTCCCAAAATTCTTTCCAAATGTTCCCGCAGAATCCTCAAATTTCCCCAAAAATCCCAATTTTAGCCCAAAATCCCCAAATTTCCTCCCAAATCCTCAAAATTTCCCCCAAAATCCCAAAACCCCAAAACTTCCCCAAAAATCCCAATTTTACCCCCAAATTCCCCCCAAAACCCCAAAACTTCCCCAAAAATCCCAATTTTACCCCCAAATTCTGAACATTTTCCCATAATGTCCAAATTTCCCCCAAAAATGCCCCAATTTTTTTCGTATTTCCCCAAAATTCCCAATTATTTTTCTAATTTCCCCCAAAATTCCCAATTTCCCCCGATTTCCCCCCAAAATGCCCAAATTTCCCTCAAAATTCCCAAATTTTCCCCAATATTCCCAATTTTTTTTCAAATTTTCCCCAAATTTCCCCCAGAATTTCCCCCAAAATTTCTCCCTAAAATTCCTTTTTTTTCTCTTTTTTCCCATTAAATTCTCAAATTTTTCCTAAAATTTCTCCCAAAATTCCCAACTTTTTTTCAAATTTCCCCCAAAATTCCCTGAAAATTCCCAATTTTTCCTCTTTTTTTCCCTTAAAACTCCCAAATTTCCCCCAAAAATTTGTCCTAAAATTCCCAAATTCTTTTCAAATTTCTCCCAAAATTCCCAGATTCCCCCAAAATTCCCAAAATTTCCCGAATTCCTCTCCCCAGCTCAGTACCGGGAGTTTTGGGCGCTGCGGCGCCAGGACGGAGCCGCCGGAGAGTCCCAAAATTCCCAAAATTCCCAAAATTCCCCAAAATCCCAAACGACCACGAACGACCAACAGGTACCAAGAGGGGGGGGGGAAATTTGGGAATTTTGGGGGGAAATTTGTAAATTTTGGGGGGATTTGGGGAATTTTTGGGGTCTTGGGCTGGGATTTTATGGGATTTGGGCTCAAATTTTGGGGATTTTTGGGATTTAGGATTGGGAATTTTGGGATTTGGGGTTGGGATTTTTGGGGGATTTTTTTGGGGATTTGGGGTTTAGGGTTGGGGATTTTGGGAATTTTGGGATTTAGGCTGGGAATTTTTGGGATTTTGGGATTTAAGGTTGGGAATTGTTGGGATTTTGGGAATTTTTGGGATTTAGGGTTGGGAATTTTGGGGGATTTTTTTGGGATTTTTGGTTGCGAATTTTGGGGATTTTGGGCTTTTTTGGGGGGGGTTTAAGATGGGAATTTTTGGGGATTTTGGGGGTTTAGGATTAGGAATTTTTGGGATTTTTTTGGGATTTGGGGTTTAGGATTGGGATTTTTTGGGATTTTGGGCTGGAATTTGGGGGATTTTTGGGATTCTGGGCTGGAATTTCGGAGATTTGGGGGATTTTTTGGGATTTTGGTGTCATTACAGGTAGAAGATTCAGGATTTTGGGGCTCCCACCTGAACCGGGCCCCGAAAATTCCCGGAAAAAGCCGGAAAACCCCGACGGGAATTTCGGAGATTTTTGGGATGAAGCTCAAAGCCAAACTGGGAACAGCTGGGAAGGTCGGGAAAGGGGGAAAAGGGAAAAAATTTAATTTCCTGGGGGGGTTTTGGGGCATTTTACAGCCCAAAATTTGGGATCCCCCAAAATTAGAGACCTCCCAAAATTTGGAGAATTGAAAATTGGAGAATCCCAAAATTTGGAGAATTGAAAATTGGAGAATCCCAAAATTTGAAGACACCAAAAGTTGGAGAATCCCAAAATTCGGGACTCCTGAAAATTGAAAAACCCAAAATCAAAGACCCCAAAAATGGAGAATCCCAAAATTTGGGATCCCCCAAAATTTGAGACCCCAAAAACCAGAGATCCCAAAATTAGGAATCTCCAAAAATAAGAGCCCTCCCCAAAAAGTTGGAGAATCCCAAAATTTGTGACCCCCAAAAATTGGAGACCTCAAACTCAGAAACCCCAAAAATTGGAGAGTCCCAAAATTTTGGACCCCCCCAAAATTAAAGACCCCCAAAATTGGAGACCCTAAAAATCAGAGACCCCAAAAATTGGAGAATCCCAAAATTTGGGATCCTGAAAATTTGAGACCCCAAAATTCTGAGAATCCCAAACTTCAGAGAATCCCAAAATTTGGGATCCCCCACAATTAAAGACCCTGAAAATTTGAGACCCCAAAAGTTGGAGAATCCCATAATTTGGGAATCCCCCAAAAATTGGAGACCCCCAAAAATCAGAAACCCCAGAATTTGGAGAATCCCAAAAGTTGGAGAATCCCAAAAATTGGGACCCTGAAAATTTGAGACCCCAAAAGTTGGAGAATCACAAAAGTTGGAGAATCCCAAAATTTGGGACCCTGAAAATTTGAGACCCCAAAATTTTGAGAACCCCAAACTTCAGAGAATCCCAAAATTTGGGATCCCCCAAAATTTAGGAACCACACAAAATTGGAGACCCCAAGATCAGACACCACAAAAATTGGAGAATCCCAAAATTCAGAGAATCCCAAAATTCGGAACACCCAAAAGATGGGAGACCCCAAAATTAAAAATCAGATACCCCAAAAATTGGGGAATCCCAAAAATTTGGATCCCAAAAGTTGGAAAATCCCAAAATTTGGGACCCTGAAAATTGGAGAATCCCAAAATTTGGAACCCCCTGAAAATTTGAGACCCCCAAAAATCAGAAAATCCCAAAATTTGGGACCCCCCCAAAATTAAAAATCAGAAAGACTCCAAAAATTGGGGAATCACAACATTAAAATCCCCAAAAGCTGAAGAACCCAAAATTTTGAGAATCCCAAAATTCAGAGAATTCCAAAATTAAACACCCCAAAAATTGGAGATCCCAAAATTTTGGGACCCCAAAAATCAGAGACCCCAAAAGTTGGAGAATCCCAAATTTTGGGAATCCCCCAAAAATTGGAGACCCCAAAAATCAGAAGCCCCAAAATTCAGAGAATCCCAAAATTCAGAGAATTCCAAAATTAAACACCCCAAAAATTGGAGATCCCAAAATTTTGGGATTCCAAAAATCAGAGACCCCAAAAGTTGGAGAATCCCAAATTTTGGGAATCCCCCAAAAATTGGAGACCCCAAAAATCAGAAGCCCCAAAATTTTGAGAATCCCAAAATTCAGAGAATTCCAAAATTAAACACCCCAAAAATTGGAGATCCCAAAATTTTGGGACCCCAAAAATCAGAGACCCCAAAAGTTGGAGAATCCCAAATTTTGGGAATCCCCCAAAAATTGGAGACCCCAAAAATCAGAAGCCCCAAAATTCAGAGAATCCCAAAATTCAGAGAATTCCAAAATTAAACACCCCAAAAATTGGAGATCCCAAAATTTTGGGATTCCAAAAATCAGAGACCCCAAAAGTTGGAGAATCCCAAATTTTGGGAATCCCCCAAAAATTTGAGACCCCAAAAATCAGAAGCCCCAAAATTTTGAGAATCCCAAAATTCAGAGAATTCCAAAATTAAACACCCCAAAAATTGGAGATCCCAAAATTTTGGGACCCCAAAAATCAGAGACCCCAAAAGTTGGAGAATCCCAAATTTTGGGAATCCCCCAAAAATTGGAGACCTCAAAAATCAGAAGCCACAAAATTTTGAGAATCCTGAAAGTTGGAGAATCCCAAAATTTGGGACCCTGAAAATTTGAGACCCCAAAATTTGGAGAATCCCAAAATTTGGGACCCTGAAAATTTGAGACCCCAAAATTTTGAGAATCCCAAAATTTGGGATCCCCCAAAATTTGGGACCCTGAAAATTTGAGACCCCAAAAGTTGGAGAACCACAAAATTTGGGATCCCCCAAAATTAAGGACTCCCAAATTTGGAGAATCCCAAAATTCAGAGAATCCCAAAATTTGAAACCCTAAAAATTGGTGACCCCAAAATTTGGGAACCCCCAAAATTAAGAACCCCAAAACTCGGATTTGGGATTTGCAATTCCAAAGCTGAAAAAATTTGGGATTTTTTCCCCTCCAGGAGCCGCCTCTGACCCCTCGCAGGACCCCAAATCCCGAGAAACCCCCAAAAGTTGGAGAATCCCAAAATTTGGGACGCTGAAAATTTGAGACCCCAAAATTTAGAGAATCCCAAACTTCAGAGAATCCCAAAATTTGGGATCCCCCAAAATTAAAGACCCTGAAAATCACAGACCCCAAAAGTTGGAGAATCCTATAATTTGGGAATCCCCCAAAAAATGGAGACCCCCAAAAATCAGAAACCCCAAAATTTGGAGAATCCCAAAAGTTGGAGAATCCCAAAATTTGGAGAATCACAAAATTTGGGACCCTGAAAATTTGAGACCCCAAAATTTTGAGAATCCCAAACTTCAGAGAATCACAAAATTTGGGATCCCCCAAAATTTAGGAACCACACAAAATTGGAGACCCCAAGATCAGACACCACAAAAATTGGAGAATCCCAAAATTCAGAGAATCCCAAAATTCGGAACACCCAAAAGATGGGAGACCCCAAAATTAAAAATCAGATACCCCAAAAATTGGGGAATCCCAAAAATTTGGATCCCAAAAGTTGGAAAATCCCAAAATTTGGGACCCTGAAAATTGGAGAATCCCAAAATTTGGAACCCCCTGAAAATTTGAGACCCCCAAAAATCAGAAAATCCCAAAATTTGGGACCCCCCCCAAAATTAAAAATCAGAAAGACTCCAAAAATTGGGGAATCACAACATTAAAATCCCCAAAAGCTGAAGAACCCAAAATCAGAGTCCCCAAAATTTTGAGAATCCCAAAATTCAGAGAATTCCAAAATTAAACACCCCAAAAATTGGAGATCCCAAAATTTTGGGACCCCAAAAATCAGAGACCCCAAAAGTTGGAGAATCCCAAATTTTGGGAATCCCCCAAAAATTGGAGACCCCAAAAATCAGAAGCCCCAAAATTTGGAGAATCCCGAAAGTTGGAGAATCCCAAAATTTGGGACCCTGAAAATTTGAGACCCCAAAATTTTGAGAATCCCAAAATTTGGGACCCTGAAAATTTGAGACCCCAAAATTTGGAGAATCCCAAAATTTGGGATCCCCCAAAATTAAAGACCCTGAAAATTTGAGACCCCAAAAGTTGGAGAACCACAAAATTTGGGATCCCCCAAAAGTAAGGACTCCCAAATTTGGAGAATCCCAAAATTTGGAGAATCCCAAAATTTGAAACCCTAAAAATTGGAGACCTCAAAATTTGGGAACCCCCAAAATTAAGAACCCCAAAACTCGGATTTGGGATTTGCAATTCCAAAGCTGAAAAAATTTGGGATTTTTTCCCCTCCAGGAGCCGCCTCTGACCCCTCGCAGGACCCCAAATCCCAGGAAACCCCCAAAAGTTGGAGAATCCCAAAATTTGGGACGCTGAAAATTGGAGACCCCAAAATTTAGGGAATCCCAAACTTCAGGGAATCCCAAAATTTGGGATCCCCCAAAATTAAAGACCCTGAAAATCACAGACCCCAAAAGTTGGAGAATCCCATAATTTGGGAATCCCCCAAAAAATGGAGACCCCCAAAAATCAGAAACCCCAAAAGTTGGAGAATCCCAAAAGTTGGAGAATCCCAAAAATTGGGACCCTGAAAATTTGAGACCCCAAAAGTTGGAGAATCACAAAAGTTGGAGAATCCCAAAATTTGGGACCCTGAAAATTTGAGACCCCAAAATTTTGAGAATCCCAAAATTTGGGATCCCCCAAAATTAAGGACCCTGAAAATTTGAGACCCCAAAAGTTGCAGAATCACAAAATTTGGGATCCCCCAAAATTAAAGACCCTGAAAATTTGAGACCCCAAAAGTTGGAGAACCACAAAATTTGGGATCCCCCAAAAGTAAGGACTCCCAAATTTGGAGAATCCCAAAATTTGGAGAATCCCAAAATTTGAAACCCTAAAAATTGGAGACCCCAAAATTTGGGAACCCCCAAAATTAAGAACCCCAAAACTCGGATTTGGGATTTGCAATTCCAAAGCTGAAAAAATTTGGGATTTTTTCCCCTCCAGGAGCCGCCTCTGACCCCTCGCAGGACCCCAAATCCCGGGAAACCCCCAAAAGTTGGAGAATCCCAAAATTTGGGATGCTGAAAATTTGAGACCCCAAAATTTGGAGAATCCCAAACTTCAGGGAATCCCAAAATTTGGGATCCCCCAAAATTAAAGACCCTGAAAATCACAGACCCCAAAAGTTGGAGAATCACAAAATTTGGGAATCCCCCAAAAATTGGAGACCCCCAAAAATCAGAAACCCCAAAATTTGGAGAATCCCAAAAGTTGGAGAATCCAAAAATTTGGACCCTGAAAATTTGAGACCCCAAAATTTGAGACCCCAAAAGTTGGAGAATCCCAAAAGTTGGAGAATCCCAAAAGTTGGAGAATCCCAAAAATTGGGACCCTGAAAATTTGAGACCCCAAAATTTGAGACCCCAAAAGTTGGAGAATCCCAAAAGTTGGAGAATCCCAAAATTTGGGATCCCCCAAAATTAAAGACCCTGAAAATTTGAGACCCCAAAAGTTGGAGAATCCCAAAATTTGGGATCCCAAAACTTGGGATTCTCCAAAATTAAGGACTCCCAAAATTGGAGAATCCCAAAATTTGAAACCCTAAAAATTGGCGACCCCAAAATTTGGGAACCCCCAAAATTAAGAACCCCAAAACTCGGATTTGGGATTTGCAATTCCAAAGCTGAAAAAATTTGGGATTTTTTTCCCTCCAGGAGCCGCCTCTGACCCCTCGCAGGACCCCAAATCCCGGGAAACCCCCAAAAATCTCCGATTCCCAAAATTTACCGAATCCCGAACCACCGAAACCACCGGATCTCGACGCCGAAACTTCTCTGCCGGAAAAAGATCCCGAAAATTCCCCGGAATTCCCGGATCCCGTCCCCAATCCCGGATTTCCCCCGGATTCCGGAAGGTTCCGGCAGCTCCGGCGGAACGTTGGGCGAACTTTGGCTTCTCTGGATCCCGGCTGGATCCGGCGCTGCGAGGAAATCCTGGAAAACCCTCGGGAATTCCCGGCAGATTTCGGGAATTTTGGGAAGAAACGGCCCCGGGACGGCGCCGGCGCCGCGGCGACTCCGGCCAAGCTCCGCAGAATTCCCGGAATTTCGGCTCGGGAAGGGGAGGAGGAGGAAAAATCCCAAATCGGAGCCGCGGCGGCGCCGGATCCGGGCGGAAAAATCCGGTGGGAGGAAGAGGAGGAGGAGGAAGAGGAGGAAGAGGAGGAGAGAAAAGGCAAAGCCACACGCAAAGCTCGGTGAGTCCCGTTTTTCCTCGGTTTTCCCAATTTTTTCTGGCTTTTCCCACTTTTTTCTGAGTTTTCCCGTTTTTTGTTGGCTTTTCCCACCTTTGTTCCCAACTTTTCCCCCACTTTTTCTACCTTTTTCCAGCCTTTTCCTGGTTTATTTCAAATTTCCCCAGGTTTTTTTGTTTTGTTTTGTTTTTCCTACCTTTTTCCTGGTTTATTTCCTCTTTTCCCAGGTTTTTTCCTTGCTTTTCCCACTTTTTCCCCACTTTTTCCCCAGATTTTCCTGCCTTTTCTCTGCCTTTTCCCACTTTCTTCTGCTTTTTCCCAACTTTTTTCCAACCTTTTTCCTGACTTCTTTTACACCTTTTTCTGCCTTTTCCTGCCCTTTTCCTGCTTTTTTCCATTTTTTCCTGCCTTTTCCCACCTTTTTTCTGCCTTTTCCTCACCTTTTGCTGGCTTTTCCCACCTTTTTTTCTGAATTTTCTGGCTTTTTCTCTGCTTTTTTTCTGTTTTTTTCCAGCCATTTCCCACCTTTTTCCTGCCTTTTTCCTGGTTTATTTCCTCTTTTCCCAGGTTTTTCCTTGCTTTTCCCACTTTTTTCCCAGATTTTCCTGCCTTTTTTCTGCCTTTTCCCACCTTTTTTCCCACCTTTTTTCTTCCTTTTCCTGCCTTTTTTTACACCTTTTTCTTGCTTTTCCCGCCTTTTTTCTGTCTTTTCCCATTTTTCCCTGCCTTTTCCCACCTTTTTCCTGCCTTTTTCCCACCTTTTGCTGGCTTTTCCCACCTTTATTCTGCATTTTCCAGCTTTTTCTCTGCTTTTTTTCTGTTTTTTTCCAGCCATTTTCTGGCTTTTTTCTGCCTTTTTCCCACCTTTTTTCCAGCTTTTTCTGTCTTTTTTCTGCCTTTTCCCACCTTTGTTCCCAACTTTTCCCCCACTTTTTCCACATTTTTCCAGCCTTTTTCCTGGTTTATTTCCAATTTTCCCACTTGCTTTTTGTTTTGTTTTGTTTTTCCCACCTTTTTCCTGGTTTATTTCCTCTTTTCCCAGGTTTTTTCCTTGCTTTTCCCACTTTTTTCCCACTTTTTTCCCAGATTTTCCTGCCTTTTTTCTGCCTTTTCCCAACTTTTTCCTAACTTTTTTCCACATTTTTCCTGCCTTTTTTCTCACCTTTTTCTTCCCTTTCCTGCCTTTTTTTTTACACCTTTTTCTTTCTTTTCCCGCATTTTTTCTGCCTTTTCCCACCTTTTTCCTGCCTTTTCCCATTTTTTTTCTGTCTTTTTCTGCTGTTTCCCACTTTTTTCCTGCCTTTTCCAGCTTTTTCTCTGCTTTTTTCCTGGCTTTTTCCTGCCTTTTCCCACCTTTTTCCTGCCTTTTCCCACCTTTGTTCCTGATTTTTTCCAGCCTTTTTCCTGGTTTATTTCCATTTTCCCCAGTCTTTTCCTGGTTTTTCCTGCCTTTTCCCACTTTTTCCACTTTTTTTTCTTGCTTTTCCCGCCTTTTCCTCGGTTTACTTCCACCTTATCAGGTTTTTTTCAGCTTTTCCTGGGTTTTTTCCAGCTTTTCCTGCCTTTTTCCTGATTTATTTCCTATTTTCCTGGTTTTTTTCATGCTTTTCCCACTTTTTTTTCAGATTTTCCTGCCTTTCTCCTGGCTTTTCCCAGCCTTTTTCCCAGTTTTTCCCACCTTTTTCCAGCTTCCCGCCTTTTTTCCAACTTTACAAGCTTTTCCCCCATTTTTTTCTGGCTTTTTTCCATTTTTCCAAGGTTTTTTTTTTCCCCAGCTTTTCCAAGACTAGAGAATCCCAACATTTGAGACTCCCCAAAATTAAAGATCTCAAAACTGGAGATCCCAAAAATTAAAGCCCCTAGAAATCTGAAAGAATATCAAAATTAAAGCCCCCCCAAAAAAAAATCCCCTCAGAAATCCCCAAATCCCCTCAGAAACCCCAAAATTCTCAGAAATCCCCCAAACCCCTCCAAAATAAAAAAAAAAATCCCCTCAGAAATCCCAAAAATCCCCTCAGAAACCCCAAAAATCCATTCAGAAATCCCAAAAAATCCCCTTAGAAACACCAAAAATCCCCTCAGAAATCTCCAAATATCCCAGTCCCTAAATCCTCTCAGAAACCCCAAAAATTCCTTCAGAAATGCCCAAAATCTCCTCAGAAAACCCCAAAATCACCTGAGAAACACCAAAATCTCCTTAAAAATCCTCAGAAACCCCAAAAATCCCCTCAGAAATCCTCAAATCCTCTCAGAAACAACAAAACTTCCCTGAGAAACCCCAAAAATCTCCTCGGAAATCCCATTATGCCCTCAGAAATCCCAAAAATCGTCTCAGAAACCACAAAAAACCTCTCAGAAATCCCAAAATGGCCTCAGAATCCCCAAATCCCCTCAGAAATCCCCAAAAACCTCTGGGAAATCCCCAAATCCCCTCAAAAATCCCAAAAAATTCCCTCAGAAATCCCAAAAATCCTCTCAAAAATTCTAAAAAATTCCCTCAGAAATCCCAAAATCCTCTCAGAAATCCCAAAGATTCCCCTGAAAAACCCCAAACCCCCCCAAGAAATCCCAAAAATCCTCTCAGACATCCCAAAAATCCCCTCAGAAACCCCCAAAAATCCCTTCAGAAACCCCAAAATCCTTTCAGAAATCCCAACAATTCCCTCAGAAATCTCAAAAATCCCAAAAAAATTCCCTGAAAAACCCCAAAAATCCCCTCAGAAACCCCCAAAAATCTCCAAAAATCCCTTCAGAAACCCCAAAATCCTTTCAGAAATCCCAAAAATTCCCTCAGAAATCTCAAAAATCCCAAAAAAATTCCCTGAAAAACCCCAAAAATCCCCTCAGAAATCCCCCAAAATCTCCAAAAATCCCTTCAGAAACCCCAAAATCCTTTCAGAAATCCCAAAAATTCCCTCAGAAATCTCAAAAATCCCAAAAAAATTCCTTGAAAAACCCCAAAAATCCCCTCAGAAACTCCAAAAATCCCCTCAGAAATCCCCAAAAATCTCCAAAAATCCCTTCAGAAACCCCAAAAATCTCCAAAAATCCCTTCAGAAACCCCAAAATCCTTTCAGAAATCCCAACAATTCCCTCAGAAATCTCAAAAATCCCAAAAAAATTCCCTGAAAAACCCCAAAAATCCCCTCAGAAACCCCCAAAAATCTCCAAAAATCCCTTCAGAAACCCCAAAATCCTTTCAGAAATCCCAAAAATTCCCTCAGAAATCTCAAAAATCCCAAAAAAATTCCCTGAAAAACCCCAAAAATCCCCTCAGAAATCCCCCAAAATCTCCAAAAATCCCTTCAGAAACCCCAAAATCCTTTCAGAAATCCCAAAAATTCCCTCAGAAATCTCAAAAATCCCAAAAAAATTCCTTGAAAAACCCCAAAAATCCCCTCAGAAACTCCAAAAATCCCCTCAGAAATCCCCAAAAATCTCCAAAAATCCCTTCAGAAACCCCAAAAATCTCCAAAAATCCCTTCAGAAACCCCAAAATCCTTTCAGAAATCCCAAAAATTCCCTCAGAAATCTCAAAAATCCCAAAAAAATTCCCTGAAAAACCCCAAAAATCCCCTCAGAAACTCCAAAAATCCCCTCAGAAACCCCCAAAAATCCCTTCAGAAACCCCAAAAATCCCCTCAGAACTCCCTTTTCCCGCCTTTTTTTTCTGCCTTTTCCCTCCTTTTCCGACTTTCCCGCCCTTTTTCATCCCCTCAGAGCCCCGGCTGGGAATTTCGTCCGCCTGAATCTGAAGAGAAAAACCTATTCCCGTGCATCCCTGAGGGGAAAATTCCTCCGCAAACAGGTACAATTTCTTTTTTTTTTTTTTTTGTGAGGAAATTCCCGGCTTTTCTCTCGCTGGAATTTTGGGATTTTTTTTTTTCTCCCAGGTTTGGAGGCAGAAATGGAGGAAAAAGTTCCGGAGCGGAGGCGATCTTTGTTTTCGGTGTGGTGGGAAAGGGCACTGGGCATCCGAGTGCCGGGGTGAGCGCCGGGCTCTGGGCATTCCCAGGGGATTTTGGGGAATTTTGGGGATTCTGAGGGGATTTGGGGGTTTCGAGGGAATTTCTGAGGGGATTTTGGGGGTTTCTGAGGGAATTTCTGAGGGGATTTTGGGGGTTCTGAGGGAATTTCTGAGAGAATTTTTGGGGTTTCTGAGGGGATTTCTGAGAAGATTGTGGGGCTTTTGAGGGGATTTTTGGGTTTTATGAGGGAATTTTTGAGATTTTTGAGGAATTTTTGGGGGTTTCTGAGAAGATTGTGGGGCTTTTGAGGGGATTTTTGGCTTTTATGAAGGAATTTTTGAGGAATTTTTGGGGGTTTCTGAGGGGATTTTGGTGTCTGGGGGGACTTTTGGGGTTTCTAGGGGGATTTCTGAGTTGATTTTGGGGTTTTCGAGGGAATTTCTGAGGGGATTTTTGGGGTTTTTGAGGGAATTTTTGAGATTTTTGAGGAATATTTTGGGGTTTCTGAGGAGATTTTTGGTGGTTTTGGGGGAATTTTTAGTGTTTTTTGGGGCATTTTGGGGTTATTCAGGGAACTTTTGGGGTTTCTGAGGGGATTTCTGAGGAGATTTTTGGGGTTTCTGAGGGCATTTCTGAGAAGATTGTGGGGCCTTTGAGGGGATTTTTGGGGTTTATGAAGTAATTTTTGAGATTTTTGAGGAATTTTTGTGGGTTTCTGAGGGGATTTTGGTGTCTGAGGGGATTTTGGGATTTTCGAGGGAATTTCTGAGGGGATTTTCGGGGTTTTCGAGGGAATTTCTGAGGGAATTTTTGGGGTTTCTGAGGGAATTTCTGAGAGAATTTATGGGGTTTCTGAGGGGATTTTTGGGGTTTCTGGGGGGATTTCTGAGTTGATTTTGGGGTTTTCGAGGGAATTTCTGAGGGGATTTTTGGGGTTTTTGAGGGAATTTTTGAGATTTTTGAGGAATATTTTGGGGTTTCTGAGGAGATTTTTGGTGGTTTTGGGGGAATTTTTAGTGTTTTTCGGGGCATTTTGGGGTTATTCAGGGAACTTTTGGGGTTTCTGAGGGCATTTCTGAGGAGAATTTTGGGGTTTCTGAGGGCATTTCTGAGAAGATTGTGGGGCTTTTGAGGGGATTTTTGGGGTTTATGAAGGAATTTTTGAGATTTTTGAGGAATTTTTGGGGGTGTCTGAGGGGATTTTGGTGTCTGAGGGGATTTTGGGATTTTCGAGGGAATTTCTGAGGGAATTTTTGGGGTTTCTAGGGGGATTTCTGAGTTGATTTTGGGGTTTTCGAGGGAATTTCTGAGGGGATTTTTGGGGTTTTTGAGGGAATTTTTGAGATTTTTGAGGAATATTTTGGGGTTTCTGAGGAGATTTTTGGTGGTTTTGGGGGAATTTTTAGTGTTTTTCGGGGCATTTTGGGGTTATTCAGGGAACTTTTGGGGTTTCTGAGGGGATTTCTGAGGAGATTTTTGGGGTTTCTGAGGGCATTTCTGAGAAGATTGTGGGGCTTTTGAGGGGATTTTTGGGTTTTATGAAGGAATTTTTGAGATTTTTGAGGAATTTTGGGGGGTGTCTGAGGGGATTTTGGTGTCTGAGGGGATTTTGGGATTTTCGAGGGAATTTCTGAGGGGATTTTTGGGGTTTCTAGGGGGATTTCTGAGTTGATTTTGGGGTTTTCGAGGGAATTTCTGAGGGGATTTTTGGGGTTTTTGAGGGAATTTTTGAGATTTTTGAGGAATATTTTGGGGTTTCTGAGGAGATTTTTGGTGGTTTTGGGGGAATTTTTAGTGTTTTTCGGGGCATTTTGGGGTTATTCAGGGAACTTTTGGGGTTTCTGAGGGCATTTCGGAGAAGATTGTGGGGTTTTTGAGGGGATTTTTGGGTTTTATGAGGGAATTTTTGAGATTTTTGAGGAATTTTTGGGGGTTTCTGAGGGGATTTCTGAGAGGATTGTGGGTTTCTGAGGGGATTTTGGGATTTTTGAGGGAATTTCTGAGGGGATTTGGGGGTTTTTGAGGGAATTTCTGAGGGGATTTTGGGGTTTTTTGAGGGAATTTTTGAGATTTTTGAGGAATATTTTGGGGTTTCTGAGGAGATTTTTGGTGGTTTTGGGGGAATTTTTAGTGTTTTTCGGGGCATTTTGGGGTTCTTCAGGGAACTTTTGGGGTTTCTGAGGGGATTTCTGAGGAGAATTTTGGGGTTTCTGAGGGCATTTCTGAGAAGATTGTGGGGCTTTTGAGGGGATTTTTGGGTTTTATGAAGGAATTTTTGAGATTTTTGAGGAATTTTGTGGGGTTTCTGAGGGGATTTTGGTGTCTGAGGGGATTTTGGGATTTTCGAGGGAATTTCTGAGGGGATTTTCGGGGTTTTCGAGGGAATTTCTGAGAGAATTTATGGGGTTTCTTGGGGGATTTTTGGGGTTTCTGGGGGGATTTCTGAGTTGATTTTGGGGTTTTCGAGGGAATTTCTGAGGGGATTTTTGGGGTTTTTGAGGGAATTTTTGAGATTTTTGAGGAATATTTTGGGGTTTCTGAGGAGATTTTTGGTGGTTTTGGGGGAATTTTTAGTGTTTTTCGGGGCATTTTGGGGTTATTCAGGGAACTTTTG
Organism: Lonchura striata; assembly: GCF_046129695.1. Taxonomy (NCBI): domain Eukaryota; kingdom Metazoa; phylum Chordata; class Aves; order Passeriformes; family Estrildidae; genus Lonchura; species Lonchura striata. Next base: position 1,523,720 of record NC_134603.1, on the reverse strand, counting down.
GGGTTTCTGAGGGCATTTCGGAGAAGATTGTGGGGTTTTTGAGGGGATTTTTGGGTTTTATGAGGTAATGTTTGAGATTTTTGAGGAATTTTTGGGGGTTTCTGAGGGGGTTTCTGAGGGGATTTTGGGATTTTTGAGGGAATTTCTGAGGGGATTTTGGGGGTTTTTGAGGGAATTTCTGAGGGGATTTGGGGGTTTTTGAGGGAATTTCTGAGGGGATTTTGGGGGTTTTCCAGGGAATTTCTGAGGGGATTTTGGGGGTTTTGAGGGAATTTTTGAGATTTTTGAGGAATTTTTTGGGGTTTCTGAGGAGATTTTTGGTGGTTTTGGGGGAATTTTTAGTGTTTTTCGGGGCATTTTGGGGTTATTCAGGGAACTTTTGGGGTTTCTGAGGGGATTTCTGAGGAGATTTTTGGGGTTTCTGAGGGCATTTCTGAGAAGATTGTGGGGCTTTTGAGGGGATTTTTGGGTTTTATGGAGGAATTTTTGAGATTTTTGAGGAATTTTTGGAGGTGTCTGAGGGGATTTTGGGATTTTCGAGGGAATTTCTGAGGGGATTTTCGGGGTTTTCGAGGGAATTTCTGAGGGAATTTTTGGGGTTTCTGAGGGAATTTATGAGAGAATTTATGGGGTTTCTGAGGGGATTTTTGGGGTTTCTGGGGGGATTTCTGAGTTGATTTTGGGGTTTTCGAGGGAATTTCTGAGGGGATTTTTGGGGGTTTTTGAGGGAATTTTTGAGATTTTTGAGGAATATTTTGGGGTTTCTGAGGAGATTTTTGGTGGTTTTGGGGGATTTTTTCGTGTTTTTCAGGGCATTTTGGGGTTTCTCAGGGAACTTTTGGGGTTTCTGAGGGGATTTCTGAGGAGATTTTTGGGGTTTCTGAGGGCATTTCGGAGAAGATTGTGGGGTTTTTGAGGGAATGTTTGAGATTTTTGAGGAATTTTTGGGGGTTTCTGAGGGGGTTTCTGAGGGGATTTTGGGATTTTTGAGGGAATTTCTGAGGGGATTTGGGGGTTTTTGAGGGAATTTCTGAGGGGATTTTGGGGGTTTTCCAGGGAATTTCTGAGGGGATTTTGGGGTTTTGAGGGAATTTTTGAGATTTTTGAGGAATTTTTTGGGGTTTCTGAGGAGATTTTTGGTGGTTTTGGGGGAATTTTTAGTGTTTTTCGGGGCATTTTCGGGTTATTCAGGGAACTTTTGGGGTTTCTGAGGGGATTTCTGAGGAGATTTTTGGGGTTTCTGAGGGCATTTCTGAGAAGATTGTGGGGCTTTTGAGGGGATTTTTGGGGTTTATGAAGGAATTTTTGAGATTTTTGAGGAATTTTTGGGGGTTTCTGAGGGGATTTTGGTGTCTGAGGGGATTTTGGGATTTTCGAGGGAATTTCTGAGGGAATTTTTGGGGTTTCTGAGGGAACTTCTGAGAGAATTTATGGGGTTTCTGAGGGGATTTTTGGGGTTTCTGGGGGGATTTCTGAGTTGATTTTGGGGTTTTCGAGGGAATTTCTGAGGGGATTTTGAGGAATTTTTTGGGGTTTCTGAGGGAATTTTGGGGTTTCTCTGGGAACTTTGAGGATTTCTGAGGAGATTTTTGGGATTTCTGAGATTTTTTGTGGTTTTGAGGGGATTTTTAGTGTTTCTGAGGGGATTTTGGGGTTTCTCAGGGAACTTGGGATTTCTGAGAGGATTTTTGGGATTTCTTGGGGAATTTCTAAGGGGATTTTGGGGTTTTCAAGGGAATTTTTGAGGGGATTTTGGGGTTTCTGAGAGGATTTCTGAGAGATTTTTTGGGGTTTCTGAGGGGATTTCTGAGGAGATTTTTGAGGTTCTCAGGGGTTTTGGGGCTTTCTAAGGAAATTTTTGGGTTTTTTGTGGGAATTTTTTGTTTTTCTGAGGGGATTTTTGGGGTTTCTGACAGAATTTTTTGGTTTCTGAGAGAATTTTGGGCTTTCTGAGGGGATTTTTTTGATTTCTGATGGGAGTTTTAGTGTTTCTGAGGGAATTTTTGGAATTTCTTGGAATTTTGGATTTCTGAAGAGATTTTTTGGGATAAAAGAGCTGGAAAGGACTAAGAGGGTTCTTTTTCCATTGATTTTTTTGGAATTCTGCTGACAGAGAAAGATTTGGGCTCGTTCCCGGATGAAATTCCCAAGGATGAGGAGAAATCTCTTCCCACTCTGGAAGAAGCGGCCCAAAGGTGCAACGGAGATTTTATTCCAGAAAGTCCTGGTGAGAGCGGGAATTGGGGAATTCCTGCCTTTTTCAAAGAAATGAAGGGAGTTTGGCCTCAAAAATTGGGATTTGGAGCTTAAAATTGCAATTTTTACCTCTAAAATGTGGGCTTTGGACCTTAAAACTGCAATTCCCGCCTCAAAAATTCAGATTTTGGCCTCAAAAATGGGGATTATGTCCTCTGAAAATTGGGGGGTTTGCCTTAAAAATTGCCATTTGGGCCATAAAATTGGCATTTTGGGCTCAAAAATTGGGATTTGGGCATTAGAATTGGCATTTTGGGCTCAAAAATTTGGATTCTGGATGTTTAAATTGGGATTTTGGCCTCAAAAAATGGGATTTATACCTTAAAATTGGGATTTTGGCCTCAAAATTAGGATTTGGACCATAAAATTGGGATTTTCTCTATAAATGTAGGATTTGGGCTCAAAAATTGGGATTTTTTTACCTCAAAAATTGGGATTTGGGCATTAAAATTGTAGTTTTGGACTCAACAATTGGGATTTGGATGTTAAAATAGGAATTTGGGCCTCAAAAATTGGCTTTTTTTGTCAAAAATGTGGATTTGGGCCTTAAAATTGGAATTTTGGCTTCAAAAATATTTTTATTTTCCAAGAAATGTGAGGGTTTATCCTAAAAAGGGGTTGGGTCCTAAAAAATCAGTATTTGGGGTCTAAAAATGGGATTTGGGCACTAAAAATGAGGGATTTTGGCCTTAAAAATGTGATTCTTTGCCTTAAAAATGTGAGAATTTATTCTAAAAAAAATTTGGATTCTAAAACCAGGATTTGGGATTTAAAAATTTGGGATTTTGTCCTAAAAATGAAATTTTTGATGCTAAAACCCGGTATTTTTTAAATCTAAAAATTCAGGTTTTAGATTTAGGGCTAAAACTGATTTAGCCCTAAAACCAAGGAATTTGCCCCCAAATAATCCAAGTTTAGATCCTAAAAATGGAATTTTTCTCCTTAAAACCTTCAGTTGAATCCTACAAATGTGGGTTTCCCCTCTGGAAACGTGGGAATTGTCCCAAAAAAAATGACATTTTAGGTCCTAAAAATTGGATATTTTTCCTTTAAAAACCTGGAATTTTCCTCCTAAAATCCCAATTTTTTTCCCTTTTTTTCCCCTCCAGATGGATCCAACACGGAAAATTCCCAACTCTTCCAAGATTCCCTGGATTTCCTTCCTCGGGAATTTTCCCCTCCATCCCCTCCTCCACCTCCCATGGATCCCTTTTACCCCCCAAACCCCGACGGGACCATCCCAGGTAAATCCCAGAGCAAATCCCCCCAAAAAAAATCCTGGAAAAAACCCCGGGGGAAAAAAAAAAAAAAAAAAAAAAAAAAAAGTTCCACATTTCCTCCTCCTGAATCCCACAGATCCTCCGGAAGAAGTCCTGGAAGCTCTGAGAACTTTGGGATTCGATTCCTTCCGACCCAGCCAGGCTGAGGCCATCATGAGGGTCCTTTCCGGTTCGATTTTCCCGCCTTTTTTTTCCCTCCATTTTCCCCCCTTTTCCTTTTTTTCCCCTCAGTTTTTCCTGCCCTTTTTTCCACTTTTCCCCTCAGTTTTTCCTGCCCTTTTTTCTACTTTTCCCCTCAATTTTTCCTGCCCTTTTCCCCACTTTTCCCCTCAGTTTTTCCTGCCCTTTTTTCTTTCCATTTCCCACTTTTTTTTTGCCCCTTTTTCCCTACCTTTTTTCCTACCCATTTTTTCCCTCTCCTTTTCCCCTCAGTTTTTCCTGCTCTTTATCCTGCCCTTTTTCCCACTCTTCCCCTAATTTTTTCCCTCAGTTTTCCCCTAATTTTTTCCCTCAGTTTTCCCCTCCCTTTTCCCCATTTTTCCCCTCAGTTTTTCCACCCTTTTCCCCACACTTTCCCCTCAGTTTTTCCCTCCCTTATCCCCACATTTTCCTTCAGTTTTTCCTGCCCTTTTTTCTTTCCATTTTACCACTTTTTTCTTGCCCCTTTTTCCCTACCCTTTTTCCCTAATTTTTTCCCTCCATTTTTCCTGCCCATTTTTTCCCTCTCCTTTTGCCTCAGTTTTTCCTGCTCTTTTTCCCTCTGTTCTTCCTGCCCTTTTCCCCTCAGTTTTTCCTACTCTTTTTCCTGCCCTTTTTCCCCCTTTTCCCCTAATTTTTTCCCTCGGTTTTTTCACCATTTTCCCCATACCTTCCCCTCAGTTTTTCCCTCCTTTATCCCCACATTTTCCCTCAGTTTTTCCCTCCCTTATCCCCACATTTCCCCTCAGTTTTTCTCCCTATTTTCCCCACTTTTTCCCTGAATTTTTCCTGCTCTTTTCCCCACATTTCCCCATCCTCTTCCCTACCCTTTTCTCCCCTCATTTTTCCCTTCATTTTTCCTGCTCTTTTTTCACTTCCCCCCCTTTATTCCCTGCCCTTTTTTCTTTCTATTTTCCCACTTTTTTCCTGCCCTTTTCCCCACATTTTCCCTCAGTTTTTCCATCCCTTATCCCCATTTTTCCCCTCAGTTTTTCCACCCTTTTCCCCACACTTTCCCCTCAGTTTTTCCTGCCTTTTTTTCTTTCCATTTTCCCACTTTTTTTCTTGCCCCTTTTTCCCCATTTTTTCCCCTCCATTTTTCCTACGCATTTTCCCCCTCCTTTTCCCTCAGTTTTTCCTGCCCTTTTTCCCACTTTTCCCCTAATTTTTTTTTCCATCAGTTTTTCCACCCTTTTCCCCACTTTCCACTGTTTTTTTTTTTCCTGCTCATTTCCCCACTTTTCCCCTCAGTTTTCCTACCCTTTTTCTCACTTTTCCCCTCAGTTTTTCCCACACTTTTCCCACTTTTTCCCCCTCAGTTTTTCCCACACTTTTCCCCACCTTTTCCCCTCAACTTTTCCTTGTTGTTCCCTCCCTTTTCCCCACATTTTCCCTCAGTTTTTCCCACCCTTTTCCCCATAGTTTTTCCCATAATTTTCCCCACATTTTCCCCCTCATTTTTTCCTTGTTTTTCCCTCCCTTTTCCTCACTCTTGTCCCCTCAGTTTTCCTACCATTTTCTTCACAATTTCCCTCATTTTTTCCTGCCATTTTCCCACTTTTTCCCCACCCTTTCCCCTCAATTTTTCCCTCCCTTTTCCTCACATTTTCCCTCCATTTTTCCCTCCATTTTCACCACATTCTCCCTCAGTTTCCCTCACTCTTTTCCCTCAATTTTTCCCTCAATTTTTCCCTCCCTTTTTCCCTCTGCTTTTCCCTCCTTTTTGCCCACTTTTCCCTTCACTTTTTCCTTGTTTTTCCCTCCCTTTTCCCCACATTTTCCCTCATTTTTTCCTGTCATTTTCCCACTTTTCCCCACCCTTTTCCCACAGTTTTTTCTTCAGTTTTCCCCTCCCTTTTCCTCACATTTTCCCTCCATTTTTCCCTCCATTTTCACCACATTCTCCCTCAGTTTCCCTCACTCTTTTCCCTCAATTTTTCCCTCCCTTTTCCCCTCTGCTTTTCCCTCCTTTTTTCCCCACATTTTCCCCCTCACTTTTTCCTTGTTTTTCCCTCCCTTTTCCCCACATTTTCCCTCATTTTTTCCTGTCATTTTCCCACTTTTCCCCACCCTTTTCCCACAGTTTTTTCTTCAGTTTTCCCCTCCCTTTTCCTCACATTTTCCCTCCATTTTTCCCTCCATTTTCCCCACATTCTCCCTCAGTTTCCCCCACTCTTTTTCCTCAGTTTTTCCCTCAATTTTTTCCTCCCTTTTCCCCACATTTTCCCCTCTGCTTTTCCCTCCTTTTTTCCCATTTTCCCCCTCACTTTTTCCTTGTTTTTCCCTCCCTTTTCCCAACATTTTCCCTCATTTTTTCCTTCCCTTTTCCCTCATTTTTCCTTCCTTTTCCCCCAGTTTTTCCCCCTTTTCCCTTCCATTTTCCCCACAATTTCCCTCCTTTTTTCCCACAATTTTCCCTGCATTTCCCCTCATTTTTCCCCTCCTTTTTCCCCTCCTTTTTCCCCTCACTTTTTCCTTCTTTTTCCCTCCCTTTTCCCCACACTTTCCCTCATTTTCCCCTCCCTTTCCCCCATTTTCCCCCTGTGTTTCCCCCACACTTCCCCTCATTTTTTCCCCACCATTTTTCCCACGTTTCCTCTCAATTTCTCCCCACTTCCCAACATCCCAAAATTCCCATTTTTCCCCAGGAATCTCCACACTGCTGCTGCTGCCCACGGGCTCGGGCAAATCCCTCTGCTACCAACTCCCCGCCTTCCTCTACCACCGCCGCTCCCCCTGCATCACCCTCGTCATCTCCCCCCTCGTCTGCCTCATGGACGACCAGGTATCCCCTCCATTCCCGCTTTTTTTTTGGGATATTTCCCTCAAAAACCACAAAAAAACCTGAAATATTCCCATTCTCAGGTTTCCAACCTCCCCTCACCCCTCAAAGCCGTCTGCATCCACTCCAACCTCACCCAATCCCAGCGTGAGGCAGCCATTCAAAAAGTGAGTAAAACCCTTCCGATTTCCTCTTTTTCCCTTAAAAAAACCCCCAAAATAATCCTGATTTTTCAACAGGTCAAGAGCGGCCGAGCCCAAATCCTGCTGCTTTCCCCGGAATCCATCACGGGATCGGGATTTTTTTCCCGTTTTTCCCGGGATTTTCCTCCCGTGGCTTTCGCCTGCCTGGATGAAGCTCATTGCATCTCCCAGTGGTCCCACAATTTTCGTCCGGCTTACCTCAGGGTCTGCAAGGTGGGAAAATCATTGAAAACATGGGAAAAATCCCCAAAAAATCCTCCAAGATCCCTAAAAATCTTCAGGGTCTGCAAGGTGGGGAAATCATCCAAAAAATGGGAAAAATCCTAAAAAAATCCTCCAAAATCCCTCAAATTATTCAGGGTCTGCAAGGTGGGAAAACCCCTAAAAAACCTGGGAAAAATAAAAAAAAAAAAAAAAATCCTCCAAAATCCCTAAAAATCTTCAAGGTCTGCAAGGTGGGAAAATCTGGGAAAAATCCCCCCAAAAAATCCAGATTTTATTCCTGGAATTCCGGGTTCTCCGGGAGCCTTTTCCTCATCTTTTCCTTGTTTTCTCCTCACTTTTTCCCACCTTTTCCCCATAGTTTTTACCTCAGTCTTTCCTTGTTTTTCCCTCCCTTTTCCCAACATTTTCCATCATTTTTTCCTGCCTTTTTCCCATTTTTTCCCTTTCTTTTCCTCACCCTTTTCCCCACAGTTTTCCCCATTTCCCTCAGTTTTTCTTTGTTTTTCCCACCTTTTCCCCTGTTTTTACCTCAGTTTTTCCTTGTTTTCCCTCCCTTTTCCTCACATTTCCCCTCAATTTTTCCCATAATTTCCCCACCTTTTCCCCTCAGTTTTTCCTTGTTTTTCCTTGTTTTTCCCCACACTTTTTCCCCACATTTTCCTCGTTTTCCCCACCCTTTTCCCCTCAGTTTTTTCTCACTTTTTCCTTGGTTTTCCTCCCTTTCCCCCACATTTTCCCTTCACTTTTTCCCTCCTTTTTTTCCCACCGCTTTTCCCTCTATTTTTCCTTGTTCTTCCCTCTCTTTTCCCCACATTTTCCCTCCTTTTCCCCCTCAGTTTTTCCCACACATTTCCGCACCTTTTTCCCCCTCAATTTTTCCTTTTTTCCCCATCATTTTCCCACTTTTCCCCTCCTTCTTCCTGCCCACTTTCCCAATTTTCCTCTTTTCTCCACACTTTTTCCCACTGTTTTTCCTTCAGTTTTTCCATCTTTTTTTCCTTATTTTTCCCTCAGTTTTTCCCACACTTTTCCCAACCTTTTTCCCCTCAGTTTTTCCTTTTTTTCCCATAATTTTCCCTCAGTGTTTCCCTCCTTTTTTCCCACCCTTTTCCCCAAAGTTTTTCCTTGTTTTTCCCTCCCTTTCCCCCACATTTTCCATCATTTTTTCCTTCCCTTTTCCATCATTTTTTCCTTCCTTTTTCCCTCATTTTTTCCTCCCCTTTTCCCCAGCTTTTCCCCCTTTTCCCTTCCATTTTCCCGACATTTTCCCTCCCTTTTACCCGCACTTTTCCCTGCATTTTCCCGCAATTTTCCCCTCCTTTTTCCCCTCACTTTTTCTTTGTTTTTCCCTCTCTTTTCCCCACATTTTCCCTCATTTTTTCCTGCCTTTTTTCCCATTTTTCCCCTCTCTTTCCCTCCATTTTCCCACCTTTTTTCTCTCGGTTTTTCCCTTATTTTTATCTTGTTTTTCCCTCCCTTTTCCCCACATTTTCCCTCCTTTTTTACTGCCCTTTTTCCCATTTTCCCCCTCACTTTTCCTCACATTTTCCCCACCTTTTTTCTCAGTTTTTTCCTCATTTTTTCCTTGTTTTTCCCTCCATTTTCCCTACATTTTTCCCTCCATTTTCCCCACATTTTCCCTCATTTTTTCCTTGTTTTTCCCCCTTTTTCCCTCACTTTCCCCCCACCTTTTCCCTGACTTTTTCCCCATTTTTTTCCCTCTTTTTCCCCTTCTCTTTTCCCTCATTTTTCCCCTTTTATTTCCCCACATTTTTTCCTCCAAAACCCCCAAAAATTCTGATTTTTTTCCCCAAAATCCCAGGTTCTCCGGGAGCGTTTGGGCATCCGCTGCTTTTTGGCTCTCACGGCCACGGCCACGGTGGCCACGGCGCGGGACGTGGCCGAAAATTTGGGAATTCCCGAGGGAACTCCCAGCGTCGGAGGCTTCGGAATTCCCGAAAATCTGCGGTTCTCCGTGACTGTGGAGGAAGACCTGGATCAGGTAGGGTGAAAATCCCTGCTTTTAGGAAAAAACAATATTTTTTTTTTAAATTAATTCTGCATTTTCTGAAGAAAAATCCAAATTTTTACAGAAAAAAAATCCATTTTTTGGGAGAAATTCCACATTTTCTGAGGGAAAATTGGCATTTTTTGGGATTAATCCCACGTTTTATGGAAATTTTTAGGAAAAAAAGCATTTTTAAAAATTAATTTCATATTTTCTGAGGAAAAATCCAAATTTTTAGGGAAAAAAATTATTTATTCTGTATTTTCTAAGGGAAAATCCAAATTTGTAGGGAAAAATGTGCATTTTTTGGGATTGATCCCACATTTTCTGAGGGAAAATTCGAATTTTTAGGGAAAAAATTTAAATTTTTTGGGACAAAATCCATATTTTCTGAGGGAAAATCCCCATTTTTACAGCCTCAATTTAAATATTTTGAGATTAATTCCATATTTGCAGTGGGAAAGTCCAAATTTTTAGGGAAAAAAGTTCATTTTTTTGGGATAAATTTAATATTTTCTGAGTGAAAATCCCCTTTTCAAGGAAAAAAAAATATTTTTTAGGATAAATTCTGTATTTTTGAGGGAAAATCCCCATATTTAGGAAAAAAAAAATTATTAATCCCATATATTCTTAGGGAAAATCCCCATTTTTAGGGAACAATTTCCTGGTTTTGAGATAAATTCCATATTTTATGAGGGAAAATCCAAATTTTTAGGGAAAAAAGTTCATTTTTTGGGGATTAATCCCATATTTTCAGAGGGAAAATCCCCATTTTTAAGGAGAATTTTTCCTTCGTATTCCCCAAATTTCCCCTCAAAATTCCCAGTTTTTTTCCCAATTATCCCTCAAAATCTTCCCAGTTTTCCCTCAAAATTCCCAATTTTCCCCAGTTTTCTTTCCTGATTTTCCCCCCAAAATTCCCAATTTTTTCCCCAATATTTTCCTGATTTTCCCCGAATTTCCCCCCAAAATTCCCAATTTTTTCTCCAAAACTCCCAATTTTCCCACAATTTCCCCCCAAATTCTTCCCCAATTTCCCCCCCAAAATTCCAAAGTTTTTTCCCCCAAAATTTCCAATTTTATCCTGATTTTCTTCCCAAAATTCCCAATTTTTTCCCCCAAATTTTCCCCCAAAACTCCCAATTTTCCCATATTTCTCCCTCAGGCGGTGCTGTGGATTCTGCGCCAGTGGAATCCAGAGAATTTTGGGAATTCCATCATCGTTTATCCCTAAATTTTCCCCCAAAATTCCCCAATTTTCCCCCAAATTCATCCCAATTTTGCCCCCAAAATTCCCAATTTTTTTCCCCAGTTTCCCTCCCAAAATTCCCAGTTTTTTCCTGATTTTCCCCAAATTTTCCCCCAAAATTCCCTATCTTTCCCCAAATTCTTGCCCAATTTTCCCCTCCGAAATTCCCTATTTTTCCCCCCAAAATTTCCAATTTTATCCTGATTTTCTCCCCAAAATTCCCAATTTTTCCCCCAAATTTCCCAAGTTTTCCTTCTCAAAATTCCAATTTTTTTCTCTCATTTTTTCCCCTAATTTTTTCCCGAATTTCTCCCCCAGGCGGTGCTGAGGATTCTGCGCCAGTGGAATTCGGAGAATTTTGGGAATTCGGGGAATTTTGGGAATTCCGTCATCGTTTATTGCAAGCGGCGCCAGGAGAGCGAGCGGCTGGCGGAGCTGATCCAGAGGGAATTCTCGGACATGCCCCAAAATCCCGGGAATAAAACGGGAAAAGGTGGGAAAAAAAATCTGGAATTTTAGGGGAAAAAATTGGGGATTTTTGGCATGAAAAATTTTGGAATTTTGGGGGAAAAAATTGGGAACTTGGGGGGGAAAATTTTGAATTTTGGGGAAAATTTGGGGGGAGAATTAGGGGGAAAATTTGGGGAATTTTGGAGGGAAAATTTGGAATTTCAGGGGAAAAGTGGGGAAAATTGGGAATTTTGGGGGAAAAATTGGGAAGAATTTGGGGGGAAATTGAGAATTTTTAGGGGAAAATTTGGGGAATGTTAAGGAAAGAATTGGGAATTTTGGGGGGAAATTGGGGGGAAAATTGGGAAGAATTTAGAGGGAAAATTGGGAATTTTGGGTGGAAAATTGACGAATTTTGAGGCAAATCCATCAAAGTTTTGAGAATTTTGGGGGAAATTTGGGGTACTTCAGAAAAATCTGGAAATCCACAAAAATTTTGGGAATTGTTTTGGTTCCTCAGGGAAAGTCGGGGAATTCCAGGAGGGATTTGGGGAATTTTGGGGAAAATTTGGGGGGAAAATTTGGGAATTCTGGGGGGAAATTCTGGGGGGAAATTGGGGGAAAAACTGAGGAATTTGGGGGGGGAAATCAGGGGAAAATTGAGGAATTTTGAGGGAAAATTTGAGGAATTGGGGGGGAAATTTGAGGAATTTTGGGGGAAATTTGAGGAATTTGGTGGAAAATCGGGGAAAAATTTGGAATTTTGGGGGGAAATTTGGGGGAAAAATGAGGGAACCTGTGGGGGAAAAATAGTGACTTTTGGTTGAAAAAATTGACGAATTTTGGGGTAAAAAGGATGGAACTTGTGGGGGAAAATTGGGGAAAAATTGCGAATTTTGGGTGAAAAAATTGAGGAATTTGGGGGAAAAATTAGGGAACTTGTGGGGAAAAATTGAGGAATTTTGGGGGGAAATTTGAGGAATTTGGGGGAAAATCAGGGAAAAATTGTGACTTTGGGGGGGAAAATTGAGGAATATTGGGGGGGAAAATGACGGAACTTGTGGGAGAAAATTGGGGAAAATTGTGAATTTTGGGTGAAAAATTGTTGAATTTTTGGGGGAAAAGTGAGGAATTTTGGGGAAAATCGGGGGAAAATTGTGACTTTTGGGGAAACAATTGAGGAATTTTGGGGGGAAATTTGAGGAATTTGGGGGGAAATTTGAGGAATTTGGTGGAAAATCGGGTAAAAATTTTGAATTTTGGGGGGAATTTGCAGGAAAAATGAGGGAAACTGTGGGGGAAAAATTGTGACTTTTGGGGAAAAAATTGAGGAATTTTGGGGTAAAAAGGACGGAACTTGTGGGGGAAAAATTGCGAATTTTGGGTGAAGAAATTGAGGAATTTGGCAGAAAAATGAGGGAACTTGTGGGGAAAAATTGAGGAATTTTGGGGGGAAAACTGAGGGAACTTGTGGGGGAAAATCAGGGGGAAAAAATTGAGTAATTTTGGGGGGAAATTTGAGGAACTTGGTGGAAAATCGGGGGGAAATTGTGACTTTCGGGGAAAAAAATTGAGGAATTTTGGGGGGAAAAATGAGGGAACTTGTGGGAGAAAATTGGGGGGAAAATTGAGGAATTTTGGGGGAAATTTGAGAAATTTTGGGGGGAAAAATGAGGGAACTTGTGGGGGAAAATCAGGGAAAAAATGAGGAATTTTGGGGGGAAATTTGAGGAATTTGGTGGAAAATCAGGGAAAAATTGTGACTTTTGGGGAAACAATTGAGGAATTTTGGGGGGGAAAATGACGGAACTTGTGGGAGAAAATTGGGGGAAAATTGTGGATTTTGGGTGAAAAATTGTTGAATTTTTGGGGGAAAAGTGAGGAATTTTGGGGGGAAAGTTGAGGAATTTTGGGGGAAATTTGAGGAATTTGGGGGAAAATCGGGGAAAAATTTTGAATTTTGGGGGGAATTTGCAGGAAAAATGAGGGAACCTGTGGGGGAAAAATTGTGACTTTTGGGGAGAAAATTGAGGAATTTTGGGGTAAAAAGGACGGAACTTGTGGGGGAAAATTGGGGAAAAATTGCGAATTTTGGGTGAAGAAATTGAGGAATTTGGGGGAAAAATGAGGGAACTTGTGGGGAAAAATGAGGGAACTTGTGGGGAAAATTTGAGGAATTTTAGGGGGAAAAATGAGGGAACTTGTGGGGGAAAATCAGGAAAAAATTGAGGAATTTTGGGGGGAAATTTGAGGAATTTGGTGGAAAATTGGGGGGAAATTGTGACTTTTGGGGAAACAATTGAGGAATTTTGGGGGGGAAAATGATGGATCTTGTGGTAGAAAATTGGGGGAAATTTGAGGAATTTGGGGGAAAATTGGGGGAAAATTGTGACTTTTGGGGAAAAAATTGAGGAATTTTGGGGGGTAAATGACAGAACTTGTGGGGGGAAATTGGGAAAAAATTGAGGAATTTTGGGGGGGAAAATGACGGAACTTGTGGGAGAAAATTGAGGGAAAATTGTGGATTTTGGGTGAAAAATTGTTGACTTTTGGGGGGAAAATTGAGGAATTTTGGGGGAAATTTGAGGAATTTGGTGGAAAATTGGGGGGAAATTGTGACTTTTGGGGAAAATGGTGGAACTTGTGGGAGAAAATTGAGGGAAAATTGTGGATTTTGGGTGAAAAATTGTTGAATTTTGGGGGAAAATTGAGGAATTTGGGGGGAAATTTGAGGAATTTGGGGGAAAATTGGGGGGAAATTGTGACTTTTGGGGAAACAATTGAGGAATTTTGGGGGAGAAAATGACGGAACTTGTGGGAGAAAATTGGGGGAAAATTGAGGAATTTGGGGGAAATCGGGGGGAAATTGTGACTTTTGGGGGGAAAATGGAGGAATTTTGGGGGGGGGGAAATGACGGAACTTGTGGGTGAAAATTGGGGGGAAATTGTGAATTTTGGGGGGAAATTTGAGGAATTTTTGGGGAAATTTGAGGAATTTTGGGGGGGAAATTTGAGGAATTTGGTGGAAAATCGGGGAAAAATTTTGAATTTTGGGGGGAAATTTGCGGGAAAAATGAGGGGAAAAATTGTGACTTTTGGTTGAAAAAATTGACGAATTTTGTGGGAAAAATCTGAAAAACGTTTCAGAATTCCGGGGTGGATTTGGGATATTTCGGAGAAGTCTGTAACCCACCGGGATTTTGTGGATAATTTTGTTTTTTCCAGGGGAAGAGGAGGGGTTCCGGGCGGTGGCGTACCACGCGGGGCTGAGCGCGGCGGCGCGGCGGCGGATCCGGCGCTGGCTGCGCTTCGGCGGCGCCGGCGCCGTCTGCGCCACGGCCGCGCTGGGGCCGGGGACGGCGCCCGCCGCGCCGCGCCGAGTGCTGCACGCCGGCGCGCCCGGCTGCGCCCAGAGCTTCCTGCAGCGCTGCGGGCACGCCACGAGGTGCCATGTCTGTCTGCATGCCAAGGTGGGAATTGGGGGAAAAATGGGGGAAAATGGGAAAAAGTGGAGGGAGCTGCGCCCAGAGCTTCCTGCAGCGCTGCGGGCACGCCACGCGGTGCCACGTCTGTCTGCATGCCAAGGTAGGAATTGGGGGAAAATTGGGTAAAAATGGTAAAAAGAGGAGGGAGCTGCGCCCAGAGCTTCCTGCAGCGCTGCGGGCACGACGGGCACTGCCACGTCTGCCTGAGAGACAAGGTGGGAAATTGGGGAGAATATTGGGGGGAAATGTGGGGAAAAATTGGGGAAAAATTGGGGAAAAATTAGGAAAAAAATGGAGGGAAAATTGGGAAAAATCGGAGAAAAAATGGGGGAAAAATTGGGGAAAAATCGGAGAAAAAATGGGGGAAAAATTGAGGAAAAATCGGAGAAAAATTGGGGAAAAATTGGAGAAAAAATGGGGAAAATTGTGGAAAAATGGGGGAAAAATTGGGGAAAAATTAGGAAAAAATGGAGGGAAAATTGGGAAAAATCCGAGAAAAAATGGAGGTAAAATTGGGGAATATTGGAGAAAAATTTGGGGAAAATTGGGAAAAATCGGAGAAAAAATGGGGGAAAAATTGGGGAAAATTGGAGAAAAATTGGGGGAAAAATTGGGGAAAAATTAGGAAAAAATGGACGGAAAATTGGGAAAAATCGGAGAAAAATTGGGGAAAAATTGGGAAAAATTGGAGAAAAATTGGAGAAAAATTAGGCTGAAAATGGGGGAAAATTGGGAAAAATCGGGAAAAAATGGGGGAAAATTGGGGAAAAATCGGAGAAAAAATGGAGGAAAAATTGGGGGAAAATCACAGAAAAAATGGGGGAAAGATTGGTAAAAATTGGAGAAAAAATGGAGGGAAAATTGGGGAAAAATTAGGTTGAAAATGGGGGAAAATTGGGAAAAATCAGAGAAAAAATGGGGGAAATATTGGGGAAAAATCGGAGAAAAATGGGGGAAAACTGGAGAAAAATCAGAGGAAAATGAAGGGAAAATTGGGGGAAATTGGGGGGAAATTGGGAAAAATCGGAGAAAAAATGGGGAAAAATTGGGAAAAATCTGAGAAAAAATGGAGGAAAAATGGGGGGGAAATTGGAGGAAAAATGGGGGGGAAATTGGGGAAGATCGGAGGAAAAATGGGGAAGATAGGAGAAAAATCGGAGAAAAAATGTGGGAAAAATTGGGGAAAATCGGGGAAAAAATGGGAGAAATTTGAGAAAAATCGGAGAAAAAATGGGGAAAAAATTGGAGAAAATTGGAGAAAAAATGGAGGAAAAATGGGGAAGATTGGAGAAAAATCAGAAAAAATGGAGGGAAAATCGGAGAAAAAAAGGGGAAAAATTGGGGAAAATCGGTGAAAAAAGGGGAAAATTAGAGAAATAATGGAGGAAAAATCAGAGAAAAAATTGAGGAAAAATTGGGGGAAATCGGAGAAAAAATGGGGGGAAAATGGGGAAAATCTAACAAAAAATGGACAAAAAATTGGGGAAAATCTGAGAAAAATGGAGGTAAAATTGGGAAAAATCGGGGAAAAAATGGGGGGAAATTGGGAAAAATCAGAGAAGAAATGGGGGAAAATTGGAGAAAAATTTGAGGAAAATTGTGGAAAATCTGAGGAAAAATGGAGAAAAAATGAGGAAAAATGGAGGAAAAATTGGGGAAAATTGGAGAAAAAATTGGGGAAAATTGGAAAAAATTCGGGTAAAAATGGGGAAAACATCAGAGAAAAATTGGGGGGAAAAATCAGAGAAAAATATGGGAAAATTGGAAGAAATTATGGTAAAAATGGGGTAAAATTTGGAAAAATCAGAGAAAAATTGGGGAAAAATGGGGGAAAATTGGGAAAATATGTGAAAGAATCAGGGATATTGGGGGAAGAATTGGGAAAAACTGGGGGGAAATTGCAGAAAAATTGGGGTAAAATGGGAAAAAATCAGAGAAAAATTGGGGGAAAATGGGTCAAAATTAGGAAAAATTGGTAGAAAAATTGGAGAAAATTTGGGCGAAAAATTGGGAAAAAATAAGAGGAAAATGGGGGAAAGTTGGGGAAAATCTGGGGTAAAAATTGGGAAAAATCTGAGAAAAATATGGGAAAATGGGAGAAAAACTAGGGGAAAAATGGGGAAAAAATTGAGAAAAATTGAGGGGAAATTGGGAAAAATCACAGAAAAGGTGGGGTAAAAATGGAAAGGAATTGGGAAAAAATTGAGGGAAATTTGGGAAAAATTGGAGAAAATTTGGGTGGAAAATTAGAAAAATGTGGGAAAAATTAGGGAAAAATAAAATAAAATCACAGAAAACTTGGGAAAAATCTCAGAAAAATTGGGAAAAATTAGGGAAAAATCAGGAAATAATCTGAGAAAATTTGGGAAAATTTGCATAAAAATTGGGGGGAAAATTGGGATAACATAGGAGAAAAATTAGGGAAAAAACGGTGGAAAAATTGGGAAAAATCTGATAAAAATTGGGGGAAAAATGGGAAAGAAAGAGGAAAATTGGGGGAAAATTGGGGAGAAATGGGAAATAAACACAGAAATATTGAGGGAAAAAATCAGGGAAAAATTGGGGAAAATCTGAGAAAATTTGGGGTAAAAATGGGAGAAAAAGTGGAAAAAATTACAGAAATAATGGAAAAAAACCAGAAAAATTGGGAAAATGCCACAGAAAAACTTGGGTAAAAATGGGAAAAAATTGGGAAAATTTTATGAAAATTTGCAGGGAAAATTGGAAAAATCTGAGCGGAAATTTGGAAATTCCAGGAAAATTTGGGGCAAAATTTTGAATTTCAGGAAAATTTGTGTAAAATTGGGACTTTTAGGCACAAAATAAGAAAATTTTGGGGGATTTTGAGGCTTGAAATATTTTTAAAAATTAAAATTTTGAGGGGAAAAATTTGAATTTTGGTGGAATTTTGGCCAATTTTGGGGGGACTTTTTTGGGGAAAAATTCCCAAAAATTGGGATTTTGGAATGAATTTAATTTTTTTTTTTAACAGGAAGAGGATTATTTGGAATTTCGGCGTCACATCCATGAAAATTCCGTGGATTTTTGGGTGGTCAAGACTTTGATCCAAAAAGTTTTCGCTCCTTGCAAATGTCGGGAAATTCACGGAAAAATTCCGGAAAATTCCCAGGTTTGGGTCGGAATAAAGAGAAAAAAATGGGATTTAAAAGGAGGGAAAATTGGGATTTTTGGGGGAGAATTTGGGGAAAAATTGGGGGAATTTGGAGAAAAAAATGGGAAAATTTGAGGTGAAAAATTGGGGAATATTTGGAAGAAAATCTGGGAAAAAAATTGGGGAATATTTGAGAAAAAATCTGGGGGGAAATTGGGAAAAAAAATGGGAATTTTGGGGGGAAATTTTGGGTAATATTTGGGAAATATTTGAGAAAAAATTGGGGTGAAAAATTGGGATGAAAATCTGGGAAAAATTGTGAAATTTGGGCAAAAAATTGAAAATTTGAGAAAATTTGGGGAACAATTGGAGAGGGATTTTTGGGAAAAGAATTGGGGGCTTTGGTGAAAAAATGGGAAAATTTGGGGAAATCTTGGGCAAAAATTTGAGAAAAAATTGAGAAAATTTAGGGGAAAATTTGGGGAATTTAAGGCAAAATTTGGGGAATAATAGCGGGAAAATGGGGAAATTTTTGGAAAATTCTGGCAAAAAATTGGGAAAAATTTGGGAAAATTTTGTGGTGAATATTTGGGGAGTTTAATGGAAAAATGAAGAAAATTTTGGGGAAATTTTTGGGGAAAATTGGTGTGAAAATTGGGGAAATTTTGGGAAAAAACGGGGAAATTTGGTGGAAAATTTAGGTAAAAAATTAGAGAAAATTTTTTTTTAATGTGGGGGCATTTGAAGAAAACTTGAGAAAAAAATTGGTAAATAGTTGAGGAAATTTGGAAAAAATTTGGGAAAAATTGGTAGAAATTTGAGAAAAGAATGGGGGAAAATATGAAGAAAAAATTGGGATTTTTAAGGGAAAAATTGGGAAAATTTTGGGGGAAAAGGGGGAAAAATTTAAAAATTGGGGAAAACATTTAAAAAATGGGGAAAATTGGGGAATATTGGGGGGAATTTGGGAACTTAAGGAAAAAATGAAGGAAATTTGGGGAAAAATAGGAAGTATTTGGGTAAAAATTTGGGGGAAATTTGGGAATCTTTGTACAAAAATTGGGAAATGTAATGGAAAAATGATGACAATTTGGGGGAAAATTTGGGGGAAAATTTGGGGAATTTAAGGCAAAAATTGAGAAAATTTTGGGGGAAAATGGGTGACATTTTGGGGGAAAATTTGGGGAATTTAGGGGGAAAATGAGGAAAATTTGGGAATAAAATTGGGTAAAAAAATGGGGGGAAATTGGGGAATAGTTGAGAAAAAATTGGGGGAAAGTTCTGGAATTTTATGGGATAAAAGGGGGGAAATTTGGGTAAAAATTGGGAAATCGAAAAATCAGGGAATATATTGGGGAAAATTGGGAAAAATTTGGGGAAAATTGGAACAATCTGGTGAATTTGGAGGGAAAAAATTGGGAAGTTTATGAAAAAATGAGGAAATTTTGAAGAAAAATTCAAGAATTTTCGGGGAAAAATTGGGGAAAATTTAGAGAATTTTGGGGGAAATGGGGGAAAAATTTAAAATTTAGGTAAATTTGGAATATTTTTGGGTTTTTTTTTTCCAGGAATTCCCAAAAAATTCCCGGATTTGCCGCGGGCACGAGCGAAGCCTCCCGGTGCAGGAGCTGGTGCAGGAGCTGGACCTGCGGGAGGAAGGTGAAAATTCGGAAATTCCATCCCATAATTCCACCCCCAAATTCCCAAAATTCCACCCCCAAATTCCCAAAAATCCAAATTCCCAAAAATCCCCATTTTTTACCCAATTTTTTTGGGATTTCCTACCTTAAAATCCTCATTTTTCACCCAAATTCCCTTGAAAATTCCCACTTTTTCCCTGATATTCCCCCCAAAAATTCCCCCAAATTTGTCCCCAAAATTTCCCATTTTTTCCCCAATTTTTGGGGGATTTTCTGCCTTAAATTCCTCATTTTTGACCCAAATTCCCTTTGAAATTTTCCAAATTTCCCCCCAACTTATCCCAAAATATTCCCAATCTTTTCCCATTTTTACCCTTAAATTCCCCATTTTTACCCAAATTTTCCCCGTTTTTCCCCCCAAATTTCCCAGATTTTTTTACCCAATTTTCCTCCAATTCCCCCAAAATATTCCCAATTTTTTCCCCAAATTTCCCCCCAAACTCACGCTAAACAATTCCCCATTTTCCCCCCAATTTTCCCCAAAATTTACCCAAATAATCCCAAAAAATTCCCATTTTTCCCCATTTTTCCCCCTTAAATTCCTCATTTTTCCCCCGATTTTCAGCATTTTTTCACCAAATTTTCCCAAATTTTTTTTCTCTTAAATTCCCCATTTTTTCCCAAATTTCCCCCAAATATTTCCCAATTTTTACCCAAATTTTCCCCGTTTTTCCCCCCAAATTTCCCAGATTTTTTTACCCAATTTTCCTCCAATTCCCCCAAAATATTCCCAATTTTTTCCCCAAATTTCCCCAATATATTCCCAAATTTTCCCCCAAGCTCCCGCTAAATAATTCCCAAATTTTTCTGAATTTTCCCCCTACATTCCTCAAATTTTCCCCCAATTTTTTGCCTCTAAATTCCCCAAATTTTTTCTTTTTCCCCCTAAATTTCTCGATTTTTTCCCAAATTTTCCACTTTTTTTTCCTTTAATTCCCAATTTTTTCCCCATTTTTTTTCTCCTTAAATTCCCCATTTCTTCCCCATTTTTCCCCATCTTTACCCCTAAATTTTTCCAATTTTCCTCATTTTTCCTACAATCTTTTTCCACATTTTTTCCCAAATTATCCCCAAAATTTCCAATTCTTTACCCTTAAATTCCCCATTTTCTCCCCAATTTTCCCCAAAATTTCCCCAATTTTTTCCCAAATTTTACCCAAATAATCCCAAAAATTTCCCATTTTTTCCCCTTAAATTCCTCATTTTTTCACCAAATTTTCCCAAATTTTTTTCTATTAATTCCCAAATTTTTTTCCTCTTAAATTCCCCGTTTTTTCCCAAATTTCCCCCAAATATCTCCCAATTTTTACCCAAATTTTCCCCAAATTTTCCCCCAAAACCTCCCAATTTTCCCCTAAATCCCTCCAAAATTCCAAAATTTTTCCCCAAGTTTTTTTTCCCAATTTTCCCCAGATTTTTTTTTTTTACCCAGATTTTTCCCAAATTTTTCCAAATCATTCCCAATTTTTACCCAAATTTTTCCCAAATTTCCACTCGAATTATCCCCCGAAAATTCAGATTTTTTCCCCATTTTCCCCCCGATTTTTTCCATTTTTCCCCCAATTTTTCCCGAATTTTTTTTCCCAATTTTCCGGAATTTTACCCAAATTTTCCCCCAAAATTTCCCAATTTTTTCCCAATTCCCCCAATTTTCCCCCAGATTTTTCCCATTATCCTTCTAAATTCCCCAAATTTTTTCCCCAAATTCCCCCTAAATTTCCCCAATTTTCTTCCCAAATTTTACCCAAATAATCCCAAAAAATTCCCCTTCAATTTCCCATTTTTTCCCCAATTTTACCCAAATTTCCTGAAATTTTTCCCCAATTTTTTCCCCAAATTATCCCAAAAAAATTCCCAAATTTTACCCAAATTCTCCCCCAAAATTTCCCATTTTTTTCCCAATTTTCCCCCAAAATTTCCCAATTTTTTCCCAATTCCCCCGATTTTCCCCCAGATTTTTCCCATTATCCTTCTAAATTCCCCAAATTTTTTCCCCAAATTCCCCAAATTTTTTCCCCCAAATTCCCCCTAAATTTCCCCAATTTTCTTCCCAAATCTTACCCAAAAAATTCCCATTTTTCCCCCTTAAAATCCTCATTTTTCCCCCGATTTTCTCCATTTTTCCCCCGATTTTCCCCGAATTTTTTTTCCCAATTTTCCTCTAACTTTTTCCCACTTTTTTTTCCCAAAATTCCCATTTTTTTCCCAGGAATCCAGACCCTCCTGTGCCTCCTGGAGCTGCACCCGGGGCGGCTCCTGCAGCTTTTCCCTCCCGGCCCTTCCTGGGAATTCCCAAAATTCTCCCCAAATTCCCCACAAAAATTCCTGAAGTTTTTCTCTAAATTCCTCAGTTTTCCCCCCAAATTTTCTCAAATACATTCCAAATTTTTTATGCATTTTTCCCCTAAAACTCCCCATTTTTTAACCTTTTTTACCTGAATTTTTGCCCATTTTCCCCAATTTTCCCCTAATTTTTACCCAAATTTTTCCCCATTTTCCCCCAATTTTTGCCATTTTTTCCCCAAAATTCCTCAAATTTTTGTCGTTTTCCCCCCAATTTTCTCCAAGTTTTGCCAAAAATTTTCCAGAATTTTTCCCCAGGAATTCCCAAATTTTCCTCCCAATTCCCCCAAAAAATTCCCAATATTTTCCCAATTTTCCCCTTCAATTTCCCATTTTTTCCCCAATTTTACCCAAATTTCCTGAAATTTTTTCCCAATTTTTCCCCAATGTTTTCCCCAAATTATCATAAAAAAATTCCCGAATTTTACCCAAATTCTCCCTCAAAATTTCCCATTTTTTTCCCAAGTTTCCCCCAAAATTTCCCAATTTTTTCCCAATTTTCCCCCAGATTTTTCCCATTATCCTTCTAAATTCCCCAAATTTTTTCCCCAAATTCCCCCTAAATTTCCCCAATTTTCTTCCCAAATCTTACCCAAAAAATTCCCATTTTTCCCCCTTAAAATCCTCATTTTTCCCCCGATTTTCTCCATTTTTTCACCGATTTTTCCCGATTTTTTTTTCCCAATTTTCCTCTAACCTTTTCCCACTTTTTTTTCCCAAAATTCCCATTTTTTTCCCAGGAATCCAGACCCTCCTGTGCCTCCTGGAGCTGCACCCGGGGCGGCTCCTGCAGCTTTTCCCTCCCGGCCCCGCCCGGTGCCGGATCCGAATTCCCGGGAATTCCTCGGAGCGGCTGCGGGAGGCGGCGCGGGGGTGAAAAATTCCCAAAATTCCCCAAAATTCCCCAAATTTTGGGGTTATGGGAGGAATTTGGGGGGGATTTGGGTGAAAAGGGGAAAATTTGGGGAAAAAATTGAATTTTTTGGGGGAAAATCGGGAAATTTTGGGGGAAAAATGGGAAATTTTGGAGGTAAAAATTGAATTTTTTGGGGGGATTTTTGGGGCAAAAATGGAAAATTTTGGAGGTAAATATTGGGAAATTTTGGAGGTAAAAATTGGGAAAATTTGAGGAAATTTGGGGGAAATATTAAGGAATTTTGGTTGAAAATTTGATGTAAAAATGGGGAATTTGAGGCAAAAAATTGAGAATTTTGGTTGAAAATTTGGTGTAAAAATGGGGAATTTGAGGCAAAAAATTGAGAAATTTGGGGGAAAAATCGGGAAATTTTGGGGGAATATTTGGAGGAAAATTGGGAATTTTTGGGGAAGATTTGGGGTGAAAATTGGGAAATTTTGGAGGTAAAAATTGGGAAAATTTGAGGAAATTTGGGGGAAATATTAAGGAATTTTGGTTGAAAATTTGATGTAAAAATGGGGAATTTGAGGCAAAAAATTGAGAATTTTGGTTGAAAATTTGGTGTAAAAATGGGGAATTTGAGGCAAAAAATTGAGAATTTTGGAGAAATTTTGAGGTGGAAATTGGGGGAAATTTGGGGAAAAAAATGGGAATTTTTGGGGGGGACATTTGGAGGAAAATTGGGAATTTTTGGGGAAATTTGGGGTGAAAATTGGAAAATTTTGGAGGTGAAAATTTGAGGAAATTTGGGGGAAAAGTTAAGACATTTTGGTTGAAAATTTGGTGTAAAAATGGGAAATTTTGAGGGAATTTCAGGTAAAAAATTGAGAAATTTGGAGAAATTTTGGGGTGGAAATTGGGGGAAATTTGGGGTAAAATTTGGGAGAAAAATGGGGAAATTTGGGGAAATTTAGGGGAGGAAATTTGGGGGAAAATTTGTGGGGAAAAATGGGAGAATTATGTGGAAATTTTGGGTTAAAATTGAGAAATTTTGGGAAAATTTGGGTGGAAAACCGGGAAATTTGGGGGAAATTGATAAAATTTTGGAGGAAAAATTTGGGTCAAAAATTGGGAAATTTGGAGGAAAAGTTGCTGTAAAAATTGGGAATTTGGGGGGAAATTTTGGGGGAAATTTGGGGTAAAAATTGGGGAATTTGGGCAAATTTCAGGTAAAAATTGAGAGATTTTGGGGAAATTTTGGGGGAAACTGGGAAGTTTTGGGGGAAAATCTGAATTTTTGCAAAAAATTTGAGCTAAAAATTGGTAAATTTGGGGTAAAATTGGGGAAATTTTGGGGGAAATTTTATGGGGAAATTTGGGAGGAAATTTAAGTCAAAAATAGAGAAATTTGGGGTAAAAATTGGGAATTTTTTGGGGGAGAATTTGGGGAAAATTTGAGGTAAAAATTGGGAATTTTTTGAGGAAAATTTGGGGAAAAATGGACAAATTCTGGTGACACTTAGGGGAAAATTTGGGGTGGAAATTGGGAAATTTTGGAGGAAAATTTGGGGTGAAAATTGGGCTAAAAATTGGGATTTTTTGGGGGAAAATTTGGAGGGAATTTGAGGGGAAAAATTGGGGCAAAAAATGGGGAAAAATTGGGGCAAAAAATGGGGAAAAATTGGGAAATTTTGGGGAAAATTGTCGGGAAAATTTGGAGTAAATATCGGGGGAAATTTTGGGAAAAAATTGGGAAATTTGTGGGGAAAATTTGGATTAAAAATTGGGAAATTTGGGGTGAAATTTGGGCGGAAAATTGGGAAATTTTGGGGGGAAAATTGAGACTTTTGAGGGGAAATCTGGGTTAAAAATTGGAGAATTTGGTGGGAAAAAAATTGGGGAATTTTGGGAAATTTGGGGGGAAAATTGAGGATTTTGAGGGGAAATTTGGGTTAAAAATTGGAGAATTTGATGGGAAAAAAATTGGGGAATTTTGGGAAATTTGGGGGGAAAAATATTGGGGCTTTGGGGGAAAATTTGGAGGGAACTTTAGGTAAAAATTGGGAAATTTGGGGTGAAATTTGGGGAAAAATGGGGAAATTTGGGGGAAATTTCAGACTTTTGAGGGGAAATTTGGGTTAAAAAATGGAAAATGTGGTGAAAAATAAATGGGGACTTCTAGAAAATTTGAGGAAAAAAAATTGGGGGCTTTGGGGGAAAATTTGGGGGAAAAAATTGGGAAATTTTGGGGGAAAATTGGGCAATTTGTGGTGAAATTTGGGCTGAAAATTGGGATTAAAAAATGGAGAAAATTGGGAAAAAATGAGGGAAAAAACAGGAAAAAATTGAATTTTTTTTTTGTTTTTCCCCCAGGTGCCCCCCCCTGGAATTCCTGCTGGCTCGGGGGACCTCGGGAATTTCGGGAATTTCGGGAAATTTGGGAAATTTGGGAATTTCGGGGCCGCTGGAGTTCGACGCCGTCGCCCTGAGCGACGCCCTGGGCTGGGATTGGCCGAGGCTGCGGCAGAGCCTGAGCCGGATCCAGGGAAAAGGTGGAAATTTGGGAATTTTGGGGAAAATTTGGGAAAATTTGGGGCTTTTTGGAGACTTTGGGGGAAATTTGGGGATTTTTGGTGAAAATTTGGGTGTTTTAGGGGAATTTTTGGGAAAATTTGAGAGACTTTGGAGGAAATTTGGGGGAAAATTGGGGATTTTTGGAGAAAATTTGGGCGTTTTGGGGGGGATTTTAGGGGAATTTTTGGGAAAATTTGAGTGGTTTTGGAGACTTTGGAGGAAATTTGGGGATTTTTGGAGAAAATTTGGGCGTTTTGGGGGGGATTTTAGGGGAATTTTTGGGAAAATTTGAGTGTTTTTGGAGACTTTGGGAGGAAATTTGGGGATTTTTGGAGAAAATTTGGGTGTTTTGGGGGGATTTTAGAGAAATTTGGGGGGAAATTTGGGAATTTTGTAAATTTGGGGGAATTTAAGAAAATTTGGGGTAATTTTGGGGGGATTTGGGGGAAATTTGGGGAAATTTGGGGGTTTTCGGAGACTTGGGAGGAAATTTGGGGATTTTTGGAGAAAATTTGGGCGTTTTGGGGGGATTTTAGGGGAATTTTTGGGAAAATTTGAGTGGTTTTGGAGACTTTGGGAGGAAATTTGGGGATTTTTGGAGAAAATTTGGGCGTTTTGGGGGGATTTTAGGGGAATTTTTGGGAAAATTTGAGTGGTTTTGGAGACTTTGGAGGAAATTTGGGGAAATTTGGGGCTTTTCGGAGACTTTGGAGGAAATTTGGGGGAAATTTGGGGATTTTTGGAGAAAATTTGGGTGTTTTGGGGGGATTTTAGGGGAAATTTGGGGAAATTTGGGGGTTTTTGGAGACTTTGGAGGAAATTTGGGGATTTTTGGTGAAAATTTGGGTGTTTTGGGGGGATTTTAGAGAAATTTGGGGGGAAATTTGGGAATTTTGGGGAAAATTTGGGGAAATTTGGGGGTTTTCGGAGACTTGGGAGGAAATTTGGGGATTTTTGGTGAAAATTTGGGTGTTTTAGGGGAATTTTTGGGAAAATTTGAGAGACTTTGGAGGAAATTTGGGGGAAATTTGGGGATTTTTGGTGAAAATTTGGGCATTTTGGGGGGATTTTAGGGGAATTTTTGGGAAAATTTGAGTGGTTTTGGAGGCTTTGGGGGAAATTTGGGGATTTTTGGTGAAAATTTGGGCATTTTGGGGGGATTTTAGAGAAATTTGGGGGAAAATTTGGGAAAATTTGGGGCTTTTCGGAGACTTGGGAGGAAATTTGGGGATTTTTGGAGAAAATTTGGGTGTTTTGGGGAGATTTTAGGGGAATTTTTGGGAAAATTTGAGTGGTTTTGGAGGAAATTTGGGGATTTTTGGAGAAAATTTGGGTGTTTTGGGGGATTTTAGGGGAATTTTTGGGAAAATTTGAGTGTTTTTGGAGGCTTTGGAGGAAATTTGGGGATTTTTGGTGAAAATTTGGGAATTTTTGGGAAAATTTGGGGGTTTTTGGAGACTTTGGAGGAAATTTGGGGATTTTTGGTGAAAATTTGGGCGTTTTGGGGGGATTTTAGAGAAATTTGGGGGGAAATTTGGGAATTTTGGAATTTTTGGAGAAATTTGGGGGAATTTTGGGGGCATTTGGGGGAGATTTGGGGATTTTTGGGGAGGAATTTGGGGAATTTTGGGGTAAATTTGAGGAATTTTGGAGAAATTTTGGGAGGGTTTTAGAGGAATTTAGGGGGAATTTTTGGGAAAATTTGGGGGTTTTTAAGAAAATTTGGGGGAAATTTGGGAATTTTGGACAAATTTGGGGAGGAATTTTGATGAAAATCAATAGGAATTTTTCTGGGAATTTTGGGAGAAATTTGAGAGAATTTGGGGGAAATTTTGAGAATATTTTGGGAGGAATTTGGGAATTTGGGGATTTTTTGGGGAATTTCAGGGATCCAGGTGGAATTTTGGGAATTCTGTGGGAATTTTTTGGGGAATTTTGATGAAAATCAATGGGAATTTTGCTGGGAATTTTGGGAATGTTGACAGAATTTTAGGAGATTTTGGGGTGGAATTTTGGGAGAAATTTGAGATAATTTTGGGGAATTTCGGGGGGAAAATTTGGGAATTTTGGGAATTTTTTGGGATTTTCAGGGATCCAGGTGGAATTTTGGGAATTTTTGGGGAATTTTGATGAAAACCAATGGGAATTTTGGGAATTTTTTGGGATTTTCAGGGATCCAGGTGGAATTTTGAGGGAATTCAATGGGAATTGTGCTGGAAATCAATGGAAATTTTGCGAATTTTTTGGGAATTTCAGGGATCCGGGTGAAATTTTGGGATTTTTTTGGGATTTTCAGGGATCCGGGTGGAATTTTGGGAATTTTTTAGGAATTTCAGGGATCCACGTGTAATTTTGGGAATTTTTTGGGAATTTCAGGGATCCAGGTGGAATTTTGGGAATTTTGAGGGAATTCAATGGGAATTTTGCTGGAAAATTTGGGAATTTTGATGAAAATCAATGGAAATTTTGCAAATTTTTTGGGAATTTTTTGGGGAATTTCAGGGATCCAGGTGGAATTTTGGGATTTTTTTTGGGAATTTCAGGGATCCAGGTGGAATTTTGGGAATTCTGAGAAATTTCAATTGGAATTTTGCTGGAATTTTTGGGAATTTTGCTGGAAATCAATGGGAATTTGGGGATTTTTTGGGGAATTTCAGGGATCCAAGTGGAATTTTGGGGAATTTTTGGGAATTTCAGGCATCCAGGTGGAATTTTGGGAATTTTTTGGGAATTTCAGGCATCCAGGTGGAATTTTTGGAATTCTGAGGAAATTCAATTGGAATTTTGGGGAAATTTGGGGAATTTTGATGAAAATCAATGGGAATTTTGCTTGGAAATTTGGGATTTTTTTGGGGATTTTCAGGGATCCGGGTGGAATTTTGGGAATTTTGAGGAAATCCAATTAGAAGTTTGCCGGAATTTTTGGGGAATTTCAGGGATCCAAATGGAATTTTTTGGGAATTTTTTGGGAATTTCAGGGATCCAGGTGGAATTTTGGGGAACTTTTTTGTCATTTTGATGAAAATCAATGAGAATTTTCCTGAAACTTTTGGGATTTTTTGGGAATTTCAGGGATCCAGGTGGAATTTTATGAATTTTGGGAGAATTTTGATGGAATTTTGGGAATTTTGGAGTAATTCAATGGGAATTTTGAGGGAATTTTGCTGGGAATTTGGGAATTTTTTGGGAATTTCAGGGATCCAGGTAGAATTTTGGGAATTTTGAGGGAATTCATTGGGAATTTTGCTGGAAAATTTGGGAATTTTGCTGAAAATCAATGGAAATTTTGCTAATTTTTTGGGAATTTTTTGGGGGATTTTCAGGGATCCGGGTGAAATTTTGGGATTTTTTTGGGGATTTTGGGAATTTTTTGGGAATTTCAGGGATCCGGGTGGAATTTTGGGAATTTTTTGGGGATTTCAGGGATCCGGGTGGAATTTTCGGAATTCTGTGGGAATTTTGGGAATTTTTTGGGAATTTTTTGGGAATTTCAGGGATCCACGTGGAATTTTGAGGGAATTCAATGGGAATTTTGCTGGAAAATTTGGGAATTTTGCTGAAAATCAACGGAAATTTTGCAAATTTTTTGGGAATTTTTTGGGGAATTTCAGGGCTCCGGGTGAAATTTTGGGAATTCTGTGGGAATTTTGGGAATTTTTTGGGAATTTCAGGGATCCAGGTAGAATTTTGGGAATTTTGAGGGAATTTTGGGAATTTTTTGGGAATTTCAGGGATCCAGGTAGAATTATGGGAATTTTGCTGGAAAATTTGGGAATTTTGCTGAAAATCAACGGAAATTTTGCGAATTTTTTGGGAATTTTTTGGGAATTTCAGGGCTCCAGGTGAAATTTTGGGATTTTTTGGGAATTTCAGGGATCCAGGTGGAATTTGGGGATTTTATTTGGGAATTTCAGGGATCCAGGTGGAATTTTGGGATTTTTTGGGGATTTCAGGGATCCAGGTGGAATTTGGGGAATTTTTTGGGAATTTCAGGGATCCAGGTGGAATTTTATGAATTTTGGGAATTTTGGAGTAATTCAATGGGAATTTTGAGGGAATTTTTTGGGAATTTTGCTGGAAAATTTGGGAATTTTGCTGAAAATCAATGGAAATTTTGCGAATTTTTTGGGAATTTTTTGGGGATTTTCAGGGATCCGGGTGAAATTTTGGGAATTCTGTGGGAATTTTGGGAATTTTTTAGGAATTTCAGGGATCCACGTGGAATTTTGGGAATTTTTTGGGAATTTCAGGGATCCAGGTAGAATTTTGGGAATTTTGAGGGAATTCAATGGGAATTTTGCTGGAAATTTTGGGAATTTTGCTGAAAATCAATGGAAATTTTGCGATTTTTTGGGGAATTTTTGGGGGAATTTCAGGGATCCGGGTGAAATTTTGGGATTTTTTGGGGATTTTCAGGGATCCAGGTGGAATTTTGGGAATTTTTTGGGAATTTCAGGGATCCACGTGGAATTTTGGGATTTTTTGGGGGATTTTCAGGGATCCAGGTAGAATTTTGGGAATTTTGAGGGAATTTTGGGAATTTTTTGGGAATTTCAGGGATCCAGGTAGAATTATGGGAATTTTGCTGGAAAATCTGGGAATTTTGCTGAAAACCAATGGAAATTTTGCGAATTTTTTGGGAATTTTTTGGGGGAATTTCAGGGATCCGGGTGAAATTTTGGTAATTTTTTGGGGATTTTCAGGGATCCGGGTGGAATTTTGGGAATTCTGTGGGAATTTCAGGGATCCACGTGGAATTTTGGGAATTTCAGGGATCCAGGTGGAATTTTGAGGGAATTCAATGGGAATTTTGCTGGAAAATTTGGGAATTTTGCTGAAAATCAATGGAAATTTTGGGAATTTTTTGGGGAATTTCAGGGCTCCGGGTGAAATTTTGGGATTTTTTGGGAATTTCAGGGATCCACGTGGAATTTTGAGGGAATTCAATGGGAATTTTGCTGGAAAATTTGGGAATTTTGCTGAAAATCAATGGAAATTTTGCAAATTTTTTGGGAATTTTTTGGGGATTTTCAGGGATCCGGGTGAAATTTTGGGATTTTTTGGGGGATTTTCAGGGATCTGGGTGGAATTTTGGGAATTCTGTGGGAATTTGGGGAATTTTTTGGGAATTTCAGGGATCCAGGTGGAATTTTATGAATTTTGGGAATTTTGGAGTAATTCAATGGGAATTTTGAGGGAATTTTTTGGGAATTTTGCTGGAAAATTTGGGAATTTTGCTGAAAATCAATGGAAATTTTGCGAATTTTTTGGGAATTTTTTGGGGATTTTCAGGGATCCGGGTGAAATTTTGGGAATTCTGTGGGAATTTTGGGAATTTTTTAGGAATTTCAGGGATCCACGTGGAATTTTGGGAATTTTTTGGGAATTTCAGGGATCCAGGTAGAATTTTGGGAATTTTGAGGGAATTCAATGGGAATTTTGCTGGAAATTTTGGGAATTTTGCTGAAAATCAATGGAAATTTTGCGATTTTTTGGGGAATTTTTGGGGGAATTTCAGGGATCCGGGTGAAATTTTGGGATTTTTTGGGGATTTTCAGGGATCCAGGTGGAATTTTGGGAATTTTTTGGGAATTTCAGGGATCCACGTGGAATTTTGGGATTTTTTGGGGGATTTTCAGGGATCCAGGTAGAATTTTGGGAATTTTGAGGGAATTTTGGGAATTTTTTGGGAATTTCAGGGATCCAGGTAGAATTATGGGAATTTTGCTGGAAAATCTGGGAATTTTGCTGAAAACCAATGGAAATTTTGCGAATTTTTTGGGAATTTTTTGGGGGAATTTCAGGGATCCGGGTGAAATTTTGGTAATTTTTTGGGGATTTTCAGGGATCCGGGTGGAATTTTGGGAATTCTGTGGGAATTTCAGGGATCCACGTGGAATTTTGGGAATTTCAGGGATCCAGGTGGAATTTTGAGGGAATTCAATGGGAATTTTGCTGGAAAATTTGGGAATTTTGCTGAAAATCAATGGAAATTTTGGGAATTTTTTGGGGAATTTCAGGGCTCCGGGTGAAATTTTGGGATTTTTTGGGAATTTCAGGGATCCACGTGGAATTTTGAGGGAATTCAATGGGAATTTTGCTGGAAAATTTGGGAATTTTGCTGAAAATCAATGGAAATTTTGCAAATTTTTTGGGAATTTTTTGGGGATTTTCAGGGATCCGGGTGAAATTTTGGGATTTTTTGGGGGATTTTCAGGGATCTGGGTGGAATTTTGGGAATTCTGTGGGAATTTTGGGAATTTTTTGGGAATTTCAGGGATCCAGGTGGAATTTTTGGAATTCTGAGGAAATTCAATGGGAATTTTGGGGAAATTTGGGAATTTTGCTGAAAATCAATGGGAATTTTGCGAATTTTTTGGGAATTTTTGGGGGATTTTCAGGGATCCGGGTGGAATTTTGGGAATTCTGTGGGAATTTTGGGAATTTTTTGGGAATTTCAGGGATCCAGGTAGAATTTTGGGAATTTTGAGGGAATTTTGGGAATTTTTTGGGAATTTCAGGGATCCAGGTAGAATTATGGGAATTTTGCTGGAAAATCTGGGAATTTTGCTGAAAATCAATGGAAATTTTGCGAATTTTTTGGGAATTTTTTTGGGGAATTTCAGGGATCCGGGTGAAATTTTGGGATTTTTTTGGGGATTTTGGGAATTTTTTGGGAATTTCAGGGCTCCGGGTGAAATTTTGGGAATTTTTTGGGGATTTTCAGGGATCCGGGTGGAATTTTGGGAATTCTCCTTCCGCTTCCGCGCCGTCGGGGACCTGAGCGGGGCCGAGTTGGATTCGGTGTCGGAATTCCTGAATTCCCGGCGGCTGCGGCGCGAGCGGGCGGAGCTGGGGCGGCTGCGGCGCTGCTTCCGGATGTTCCACAGGTGGGAATTCCCAAAAAAAAACATCCCAAAATTATCCCAGAAATCCTCCCAAAATTGCCCCAAAAAATCCCCAAAAAAATCCCGAAAAAATAAAAAAAAACACCAATAAAATCCCCCAAAATCCCCGAAATTCATCCCCAAAAATCCAAAATTTCTCCCAAGAAAATCCCCAAAAATTCCTCCCAAAAATTACCCCAAATTCCTTGGAAAATCCCTAAAATTCTCCAAAAGAATCCCAAAAAGTTCCCAAAAATTCCCCGGCCAAGGTGGAGCTGGGGCGGCTGCGGCGCTGCTTCCGGATGTTCCACAGGTGGGAATTCCCAAAAAAAACATCCCAAAATTCCCCAAAAAATTCCCAAAAATTCCCCCAAAAAATCCCCAAAAAAATCCCGAAAAAATAAAAAAAAATTCCCAGTAAAATCCACAAAAATCCCTGAAATTCATCCCCAAAAATCCAAAATTTCTCCCAAGAAAATCCCCAGAAATTCCTTCCAAAAATTACCCCAAAATTCCTTGGAAAATTCCTAAAATTCTCCAAAAGAATCCCAAAATCTCCTGGAAAAATCCCAAAAAAATTCCCAAAAATCATCCCAAAAAATCCCAAAAATTCCTCAAAAATTGCCCAAAACAAAATCCCAAAAACTGTCCAAAATTGCTGAAAAAATTCCCCAAATTGGTCCCAAAACTCATCCAAAAATTCCCAAAAAAAATCCCAAATTCATCCCAAAAATCCTCGCAATAATTCCCAAAAATCATCCCAAAAAAATCCCCTAAAAATTCTCCAAAAGAATCCCAAAATCTCCTGGAAAAATCCCAAAAAATCCCCAAAAATTGTTCAAAAATTCCCAAAAATTCCTCAAAATTTGCCCAAAAAAAATCCCAAAAATTGTCCAAAATTTCTGAAAAAAAAAAAACCAAATTGGTCCCAAAACTCATCCAAAAATTCCCCAAAAAATCCCAAGTTCATCCCAAAAATCCTCCCAAAAATCATCCCAAAAAAATCCCAAAAATTCCTCAAAAATTGCCAAAAAAAAAAAAATCCCAAAAATTGCCCAAAATTGCTGAAAAAATTCCCCAAATTGGTCCCAAAACTCATCCCAAAAAACCCCAAATTCATCCCAAAAATCCTCCCAAAAAAATCCCAAAAAATCCCCAAAAAATTGTCAAAAAAATCCCAAAAAATTCCTTGAAAATTCCTTTAAAAACCCCAAAATTGGTCCAAAAAACCCCAAAAATAGCCTTGAAGATTTCTCAAAAAATTCCCAAAATTTCTCAGAAAATTCCTCCAAAATTCCTCCAAAAAATTCTTCAAGAAAATCCTAAAAATTCCTGGAAAAAAAAAACAAAATTCCTCCAAAAAATCCCAAAATTCCTCCAAAAAACTTCCCAAATTCCTCCCAAAAATCCTCCAAAAAAATTCCCTGAAAAATTCCCAAATTTCGCTTTTAAACCCCCAAAAATCATCCAAAAAACCCCAAAATTCCTCCAAAAAAAACCCAAAAATAGCCCTGAAAATTCCTCCAAAATTCCAGAATTTCCTTGAAAATGCCTCAAAAAAACCTCCAAAAATTCCTCCAAAAATCCCGATTTTTTTTTAAATTTCCGAACCAAAACCCCAAAATTCCTCCAAAAAAATTCCCAAATTCCTCCCAAAAATCCTCCAAAAAAAATCCCTGAAAAATTCCCAAATTTTGCTTTTAAACCCCCAAAAATCATCAAAAAAAACCCAAATTTCCTCCAAAAAACCCCAAATTTTTTCTGGAAATCTCTGTAAAAACCCCCCGAAATGCCAAAAATTCCCAAAAATTCCCCAAAATGCCCCAAAATTTGGGAATTTTGGCAGCGTGGCGCGGGAACCTGCGGAGCTGCAGGAGCGGCGCCTCCGGGAGCATTTCCTGAGCCAAAGTTCCTCCCAAAAATTCCCAAATTTCTTCCAAAAATCGTCCCCAAAATTCCCAAATTCATCCCAAAAATCCTCCCAAAAATTCCCCGGAAAATCCCCCAAAAAATGTCCAAAAAATCCCAAAAAATTCCTTGAAAAATCCCAAAATTGGCCCAAAAAACCCCAAAAATAGCCTTGAAGATTTCTCAAAAAATTCCCAAAATTTCTCAGAAAATTCCTCCAAAATTCCCAGAATTTCCTTGAAAAATCCTCCAAAATTCCTCCAAAAAATTCTTCAAGAAAACCCTAAAAATTCCTGGAAAAAAACCCCAAAATTCCTCCAAAAAATTCCCAAAATTCCCTTGAAAATTCCTCCAAAATTCCAGAATTTCCTTGAAAATGCCTCAAAAAAAACTCCAAAAATTCCTCCAAAAATCCCGATTTTTTTTTAAATTTCCAAACCAAAACCCCAAAATTCCTCCAAAAAAATTCCCAAATTCCTCCCAAAATTCCTCCAAAAAAAAATTCCCTGAAAAATTCCCAAATTTCGCTTTTAAACCCCCAAAAATCATCAAAAAAACCCAAATTTCCTCCAAAAAACCCCAAATTTTTTTTGGAAATCCCTGTAAAAACCCCCCGAAATGCCAAAAATTCCCAAAAATTCCCCAAAATGCCCCAAAATTTGGGAATTTTGGCAGCGTGGCGCGGGAACCTGCGGAGCTGCAGGAGCGGCGCCTCCGGGAGCATTTCCTGAGCCAAAGTTCCTCCCAAAAATTCCCAAATTTCTTCCAAAAAATCGTCCCCAAAATTCCCAAATTCATCCCAAAAATTCCTCAAAAAATTCTGAAAATTCCTCGGAAAATCCCCCAAAAATTGTCCAAAAAAATCCCAAAAAATCCCTTGAAAATTCCTTTAAAAATCCCAAAATTGGCCCAAAAAACCCCAAAAATAGCCTTGAAGATTTCTCAAAAAATTCCCAAAATTTCTCAGAAAATTCCTCCAAAATTCCTCAAAAATTCCCCAAAAAATTCTTCAAAAAAATCCTAAAAATTCCTCAAAAAAACCCAAAATTCCTCCAAAAAATCCCGATTTTTTTTAAATTTCCGAACCAAAACCCCAAAATTCCTCCAAAAAAATTCCCTGAAAAATTCCCAAATTTCGCTTTTAAACCCCCAAAAATCATCAAAAAAACCCCAAATTTCCTCCAAAAAAGCCCAAATTTTTTTTGGAAATCTCTGTAAAAACTCCCCGAAATGCCAAAAATTCCCAAAAATTCCCCAAAATGCCCCAAAATTTGGGAATTTTGGCAGCGTGGCGCGGGAACCTGCGGAGCTGCAGGAGCGGCGCCTCCGGGAGCTGCTCCGGGACCTTTTCCTGAGCCCCCCCCGGGAGGAGGAGGAGGAGGAGGAAGAAATTCCAAAGGTGGGAAAAATTGGGAAAAATTTGGGAAAAATGAAGAAAAAAATTATAAAATAATTGGGGAAAAATTTGGGGGGAAAAGGAAAAAGTTTGGGGGGAAAAGAAGGGGGAAATGAGGGAAAATTTGGATTAAAAAGGAAAAAAATTGGGGATAAATTGGTGGGGAAATTGGGGAATTTTGGGAAAAATTGGGGAGATGGAAAAATTAAAAAAAATACAAAATAATTGGGGAAAAATAGGGGAAAAATTTGGGGGAAATGCAGGAAAATTTGGATTAAAAAAGGAAAAAAATTGGGGGAAAATTGGGGTGAAATTGGGGAATTTTGGGGGAAAATGGGGGGAGATGTGGAAAAATTGGGGAGAAGGAAAAAAATTGGGGGAAAATTTGGGAAAAATGAAAAAAAAAATATAAAATAATTGGGGAAAAATTTGGGGGGAAAAGGAAAAAGTTTGGGGGGAAAAGAAGGGGGAAATGAGGGAAAATTTGGATTAAAAAAGGAAAAAAATTGGGGATAAATTGGGGAATTTTTGGGAAAATTGGGGGGAAATGTGGAAAAATTGGGGAGATGGAAAAATTTGGGGAAAATTAAAAAAAAATACAAAATAATTGGGGAAAAATTTGGGGGAATGCAGGAAAATTTGGATTAAAAAAGGGAAAAAAATTGGGATAAATTGGAGGAAAAATGGGGGGAAATGTGGAAAAATTGGGGAGATGGGGAAATTTGGGGAAAATTTTAAAAAATTTATAAAATAATTGGGGAAAAATTTGGGGGGAAAAGGAAAAAGTTTGGGGGGAAAATAGGGGGGAAATGGGGGGAAATTTGGATTAAAAAGGAAAAAAATTGGGATAAATTGGGGGAAAATTGGGGAATTTTGGGAAAAATTGGGGAGATGGGAAAAATTAAAAAAAAATACAAAATAATTGGGGAAAAATAGGGGAAAAATTTGGGGGAAATGCAGGAAAATTTGGATTAAAAAAGGAAAAAATAATTGGGGATAAATTGGGGTGAAATTGGGGAATTTGGGGGAAAAATTGGGGAGATGGAAAAATTAAAAAAAATACAAAATAATTGGGGAAAAATAGGGGAAAAATTTGGGGGAAATGCAGGAAAATTTGGATTAAAAAAGGAAAAAAAATTGGGGTGAAATTGGGGAATTTTGGGGGGAAATGGGGGGAAATGTGGGAAAATTGGGGAGAAGGAAAAAATTTGGGAAAATTTGGGAGAAATTGGGAAAAAATGACCAAAATAATTGGGGAAAAATTTGGGGGGAAAAGGAAAAAGTTTGGGGAGAAAATAAGGGAGAAATGAGGGAAAATTTGGATTAAAAAAGGAAAAAATTTGGGGATAAATTGGGGTGAAATTGGGGGGAAATGTGGAAAAATTGGGGAGAAGGAAAAATTTGGGGGGAAATTTGGGAAAAATTTTTTTAAATTACAAAATAATTGGGGAAAATTAGGGGAAAAATTTGGGGGAAAAATAGGGGGGAAATGCAGGAAAATTTGGATTAAAAAAGGAAAAAAATTTGGGGATAAATAGGGGAATTTTGGGGGAAAATGGGGGGAAATGTGGGAAAATTGGGGAGATGGGAAAAATTAAAAAAAATACAAAATAATTGGGGAAAAATAGGGGAAAAATAGGGGGGAAATGCAGGAAAATTTGGATTAAAAAAGGAAAAAAAATTGGGGAAAATTGGGGAATTTTGGGGGAAAATGGGGGGAAATGTGGAAAAATTGGGGAGAAGGAAAAAAATTGGGAAAATTTGGGAGAAATTGGGGAAAAATTAGGGGAAAATTGGGGAAGAAATGAAAAAATTTGGGGGGAAAAATAGGGGGAAAATTTGGATTAAAAAAGGAAAAATATTGGGGATAAATTGGGGTGAAATTGGGGAATTTTGGGGGAAAATGGGGGGAAATGTGGAAAAATTGGGGAGATGGAAAAATTTGGGGGGAAATTGGAAGAAATGAGGGAAAATTGGGGGGAAAAAGAAAAATTTGGGGAAATTGGGGAAAAATTGGGAAGAAATGGGCAAAAATTGGGGGAAAATTGGGATAAAAATTGGGGGGAAATTGGGAATTTTCAGGAAAGAAATGGGGAAAAAATTGGAATTTTGGGGGGAGATTTCAGAAAAATAGGGAAAAAACGGGGAAAAATTAGAAAAATTGGGGAATTTTGGGGGGAAAATTAGGAAGAAATTGGGGGAAAATTGGGAATTTTGGGACAAGAGATGGGGAAAAATTGGGGAATTTTGGGGGGGGAAATTGGGGAAAAATTAGGAAAGAATTGGGGGAAAATTGAGGCAAAGTTACAAAAGAATTGGAGAAAAATTGGGGAAAAAATGGGAAAAATAGGAAAAAATTGGGGAAGAAATTGGGAAAAATTGGGGGAAAATGAGGAAAAGTAGGAAAAAATGGAGATAAAAATTAGGGCGGAGTTTGGGGAATTTTGGGGGGAAATTGGGGAGAAAAGGAAAAAAATTTGGGGGAAAAATGGGAAAATTTTGGGGGGAAATTTGGAAATTCTGGGAGAAAAAATGGGGGAAATTGGGAAAAAATAGGAAAAAATTTGGGAAGAAATTGGGAATTTTGGGGAAAAATGGGGGAAATGTAGGGGAGAAATGGGGGAAAATTGGGAATTTTGTGGGAGAAAAATTGGGAATTTGAGGAGGAAAATTTAGGAAAAAATCGGGAATTTAAGGGGGAAATTGGGAAAAAAATTGGGGGAAATTGGGCAAAAATTGGGGGAAATTGGGCAAAAAATTGGGAATCTTGGGACAAGAAATAGGGAA
The DNA here is from genome assembly GCF_046129695.1 of Lonchura striata. NCBI lineage: Eukaryota > Metazoa > Chordata > Aves > Passeriformes > Estrildidae > Lonchura > Lonchura striata. The sequence goes on along the minus strand of NC_134603.1, from coordinate 1,486,021 downwards.
AATTTGGGAATTTTGGGGAAATGAGGAAAGTTAGGAGAAATTTAAGGGAGAATTGGGGAAAAATTGGGAATTTTGGAAAAAATTTGGATAAATTTAGGGGAGAAATGGACGAAAAGTTGGGAATTTTAGGGGGGAGATATTGGGAATTTTGGGGAAAATTGGGAGAAATTTAGGGGAGAATTGGAGAAAAATTGGGAATTTTGGAGGGAAAATGGGAATTTTGGGGAAAAACAGGGAAAATTGGGAGAAATGGGGAAAAATGGGAATTTTGGGAAAATATGGGGAAATTTAGGGGAGAAATGGGGGAAAATTGGGAATTTGGGAGGGGAATAATTGGGAATTTTGGGGGGAAAATGGGAATTTTGGGGAAAAACAGGGAAAATTGGGAGAAATGAGGGGAAATGGGGAATTTTGGGGGGAAATGGGGAATTTGGGGAAAATTGAGGAAAAATTGGGAATTTGGGAGGGGAAATTGGGAAAAAAATTGGGAGTTTAGGGGAAAAATTGGGGGACATTGGGGAAAAATTGGGCAAAAAATTGGGAATTTTGGGACAAGAAATAGGGAAAATTGGGAATTTTGGGAAAAAATGGGAGAAATGGAGGAAAATTGGGAATTTTGTGGGAGAAAAATTGGGAATTCAGGGCCGGAAATTGAGGGGGAAATTGGGAAAAAAAATGGAAGTTTAGGGGGAAAATTGGGAGGAAATTGGGAAAAAAATTGGGAATCTTGGGACAAGAAATAGAGAAAATTGGGAAATTTGGGAAAAAATGGGGAAAGGTGGGGAAAGTTTGGGAATTCTGGGAAAAAAATGGGGGAAATTTAGGGGGGAAATGGGGGGAAATTGGGAATTTTGGGGGGAAAAATCGGGAATTTGGGGGGGAATTTGGGGAAAATTGAGGAAAAACTGGGAATTTAAGGGGGAAAATTGGGAATAAATTGGGGGGAAAATTGGGAATAAATTGGAGAAAAATGGGGGAAAATTGGGAGTTTAGGGAGAAAAATGGAGGAAAAAACGGGGGAATTTTTGGGGAGTTGGGGAATTTTGGGGAATTGCAGGAATTTGGGAATGGTGGCGGAGAATTCCCGAATTTTCCCGGAATTCCGCAGGAGCAGGAGGAGGAAATCCGCGCCGAGATCCGGAAGCTGCTGGCGGCCAACCCCGAGCAGGAATTCACGGGAAGAGCCGTGGCCAGGATCTTCCACGGCATCGGTGGGGAGCCCGAAATTCCCAAAATTCCCAAATCCCAAAATTCCCAACTTTCCAAAAAGCATAAAAATCCAAAATCCCAAATTCCAAAAATCCCAATTTTCCAAAAAGCATAAAAATCCAAAATCCCAACTTTCCAAAAAGCATAAAAACCCAAAATCCCAAATCCCAAAAATCCCAACTTTCCAAAAAGCATAAAAATCCAAAATCCCAAATCCCAAAAATCCCAACTTTCCAAAAAGCATAAAAACCCAAAATCCCAAATCCCAAAATTCCCAACTTTCCAAAAAGCATAAAAATCCCAATCCCAAAAATCCCCAATTTCCAAAAAGCATAAAAACCCAAAAACCCAAATCCCAAAAATCCCATCTTTCCAAAAAGCATAAAAATCCAAAATCCCAAATCCCAAAAATCCCAACTTTCCAAAAAGCATAAAAACCCAATTTCCCAAATCCCAAAAATCCCAACTTTCCAAAAAGCATAAAAACCCAAAATCCCAAATTCCAAAAATCCCAACTTTCCAAAAAGCATAAAATCCCAAAATCCCAACTTTCCAAAAAGCATAAAATCCCAAAATCCCAAAACCCAAAAATCCCAACTTTCCAAAAAGCATAAAAACCCAAAATCCCAAATTCCAAAATTCCCAACAAGCATAAAAACCCAAAATCCCAAATTCCAAAATTCCCAACTTTCCAAAAAGCATAAAAATCCAAAATCCCAAATTCCAAAAATCCCAACTTTCCAAAAAGCATAAAAATCCAAAATCCCAAATTCCAAAAATCCCAACTTTCCAAAAAGCATAAAATCCCAAAATCCCAACTTTCCAAAAAGCATAAAATCCCAAAATCCCAAATCCCAAAAATCCCAACTTTCCAAAAAGCATAAAAATCCAAAATCCCAAATTCCAAAAATCCCAACTTTCCAAAAAGCATAAAAACCCAAAATCGCAAATCCCAAAAATCCCAACTTTCCAAAAAGCATAAAAACCCAAAATCCCAAATTCCAAAAATCCCAACTTTCCAAAAAGCATAAAATCCCAAAATCCCAACTTTCCAAAAAGCATAAAATCCCAAAATCCCAAATCCCAAAAATCCCAACTTTCCAAAAAGCATAAAAATCCAAAATCCCAAATCCCAAAAATCCCAACTTTCCAAAAAGCATAAAATCCCAAAATCCCAAATTCCAAAAATCCCAACTTTCCAAAAAGCATAAAAACCCAAAAATCCCAACTTTCCAAAAAGCATAAAAACCCAAAATCCCAAATTCCAAAATTCCCAACAAGCATAAAAACCCAAAATCCCAAATTCCAAAAATCCCAACTTTCCAAAAAGCATAAAAACCCAAAATCCCAAATCCCAAAAACCCCAACTTTCCAAAAATCATAAAAATCCAAAATCCCAAATTCCAAAAAACCCAAATTTCCAAATTCCCAAAAATCTTAAATCACAAAAAATCCCAACTTTCCAAAAAGCATAAAAATCCCAAATTTCCAAAATCCCCAATTTCCAATAATCATAAAAACCCAAAATCCCAAATTCCAAAAAACCCAAATTTCCAAATTCCAAAAAACCTTAAATCCCAAAAATCCCCAATTTCCCAAAAAGCATAAAAATCCCAATCCCAAAAATCCCCAATTTCCAAAATCCCCAATTTCCAATAATCATAAAAATCCAAAATCCCAAATTCCAAAAAACCCAAATTTCCAAATTTCAAAAAATCTTAAATCCCAAAAATCCCCAATTTCCAATAATCATAAAAACCCAAAATCCCAAATTCCAAAAAACCCAAATTTCCAAATTTCAAAAAATCTTAAATCCCGAAAATCCCCAATTTCCAAAATCCCGAAAATCCCCAATTTCCAAAATCCCCAATTTCCAATAATCATAAAAATCCAAAATCCCAAATTCCAAAAAACCCAAATTTCCAAATTCCCAAAAATCTTAAATCACAAAAAATCCCAATTTTCCAAAAAGCATAAAAATCCCAAATTTCCAAAATCCCCAATTTCCAATAATCATAAAAACCCAAAATCCCAAATTCCAAAAAACCCAAATTCCCAAATTCCAAAAAACCTTAAGTCACAAAAATCCCCAATTTCCCAAATCTCCAAAAATCCCAATTTTCCAAAAAGCATAAAAATCCCAATCCCAGAAATCCCAAATTCCCAAAATCCCAAATTCCCAAAAATCATAAAAATCCAAAAGCCCAAATAAAATCCCCAATTTCCCAAATCCCAAAAATCCCAACTTTCCAAAAAGCATAAAAATCCCAAATGACAAAAATCCCAAATTTCCAAAAATCATAAAAATCCCAAATTTCCAAAAATCTTAAATCACAAAAATCCCCAATTTCCCAAATCCCAATTTTCCAAAAAGCATAAAAATCCCAATCCCAGAAATCCCAAATTTCCAAAATCCCAAATTTCCAAAAATCATAAAAATCCAAAATCCCAAATTCCAAAAAACCCAAATTTCCAAATTTCAAAAAATCTTAAATCACAAAAAATCCCAATTTTCCAAAAAGCATAAAAATCCCAATCCCAAAAATCCCAAATTTCCAAAAATCATAAAAATCCAAAAGCCCAAATTCCAAAAAGCCCAAATTTCCAAATTTCAAAAAATCTTAAATCCCAAAAATCCCCAATTTCCCAAATCCCAAAAATCCCCAATTTCCCAAAAATCCCCAATTTCCAATAATCATAAAAATCCAAAATCCCCAATTCCAAAAAACCCAAATTTCCAAATTCCCAAAAATCTTAAATCACAAAAAATCCCAACTTTCCAAAATCCCCAATTTCCCAAATCCCAAAAATCCCCATTTTCCAAAAAGCATAAAAATCCCAATCCCAAAAATCCCCAATTTCCAAAAATCATAAAAATCCAAAATCCCAAATTCCAGAAATCCCAAATTTCCAAATTTCAAAAAATCTTAAATCACAAAAATCCCCAATTTCCCAAATCCCAAAAATCCCCAATTTCCAAAATCCCCAATTTCCAAAAATCATAAAAATCCAAAAAACCCAAATTTCCAAATTCCCAAAAATCTTAAATCACAAAAAATCCCAACTTTCCAAAAAGCATAAAAATCCCAAATTTCCAAAATCCCCAATTTCCAATAATCATAAAAACCCAAAATCCCAAATTCCAAAAAACCTTAAATCACAAAAATCCCCAATTTCCCAAATCCCAAAAATCCCAATTTTCCAAAAAGCATAAAAATCCCAATCCCAAAAATCCCCAATTTCCAAAAATCATAAATCCCAAAAATCCCCAATTTCCAAAAATCATAAATCACAAAAATCCCCAATTTCCAAAATCCCCAATTTCCAAAAATTGTAACAATCCCAATGCCAAAAATCCCAATCCAAACATCGTAAAAATCCCAAATATCCCAAATTTCCAAATATCATAAAAATCCCAAATTCTCAAAATCCAAAAATTCCAAATTTTCAAAAATCTCAAATCACAAAACTCCCAAATTTCCAAATTTTCAAAAATCATAAAAATCCCAATCCCAAATTCTAAAAAATTCAAATTTCCAAAAATCTCAAATCACAAAAACCCCCAATAACAAAAATACCAAAATCCCAAATTTCCCAATTTCCAAAAATCATAAAAATCCCAAATCACAAAAATCCCCAATTTCCAAAAATCATAAAAATCCCAATCCCAGAAATCCCAAATTCCAAAAAGCCCCAATTTCCAAAATCCCAAATTTCCCAATTTCCAAAAATCATAAAAATCCCAAATCACAAAAATCCCAAATTTCCAAAAAATAATAAAAATCCCAATTCCAAAAACCCCCTTCTCAAAAGTCCCAAATCCCAAAATTTCCAAAAATCCCAAATTTCCAAAAATCCCAAATCCCTATAATCTCAAATCCCAAAACTCCAAATTTTCCAAAAATCCCAAATTTCCAAAAAATCCAAATCACAGAAATCTCAAATCCCGAATTTCCCAAAATCTCCAATCGCAAAAATCCCAAATTTCCAAAACTCACAAATCCCAAAAATCCCAAATTTCCAAAAACCTCAAGTCACAAAAACCCCAAATTTCCAAAAAATACAAACTTCCAACAATCGCAAATTTCCCAAAATCCCAAAAATCCAAATTTCCCAAAATCCCGAATCCGAAAAATCCCAAATTTCGAATTTCCCAAAACCCCAAATTGCAAATTTCCAAAAAATCCAAATTTCCAAAAATCCAAATTTCCAAAATTCCCCAAAATTGGGGATTTTTGGGGGGATTTTTTTGCATATATTTGTGGATTTTATTGGGAATTTTGGGGGATTTTTTTGGGGGATTTTATTGTGATTTTTTGGGTATATTTCGGGAATTTATTGGGATTTTTGCAGGATATTACTGGGATTTTTTGGGGCATTTTATGGGGGATTTTATTGGGAATTTTGGGGGATATTTTTGGGAATTTTTGGGATTTTATTTGGATTATTTTGGGATTTTATTGTGAATTTTTTGGGCATTATTGGGACATTTTGGGGGATTTTTTTGCTGATATTTTTTTAAATTTTTGGGGCTATTTTGGGGGATTTTTGGAGATTTTTGGGGCTATTTTGTGGAGTTTTTGGGGCTAGTTTTGGGACGATTTTTGGGGGATTTTTTGGGGCTATTTATGGAGATTTTTGGGGCTATTTTGGGGCTATTTTTGGGACTATTTTTGGGGCTATTTTTGCAGATTTTTGGGGCTATTTTTGCAGATTTTTGGAGTTTTTTGGGGCTATTTTTGGGGCTATTTTTGGGTCTATTTTGGGGCTATTTATGGAGATTTTTGGAGTTTTTTGGGGCTATTTTTGGGGCTATTTTGGGGGATTTTTGGGGCTATTTATGGAGATTTTTGGAGTTTTTTGGGGCTATTTTTGGGGCTATTTTGGGGCTATTTTGGGGGATTTTTGGGGCTATTTTTGGAGATTTTTGGGGCTATTTTTGGGGCTATTTTGGGGCTATTTATTGAGATTTTTGGGGCTATTTTGGGGGATTTTTGGGGCTATTTTTGGAGATTTTTGGGGCTATTTTGGGGCTCTTTTGGGGCTTTTTTGGGCTATTTTTGGGGCTATTTTGGCTATTTTTGGGGCTATTTTTGGGGCTATTTTTGGAGATTTTTGGGGCGATTTTGGGGGCTATTTTGGGGGATTTTGGGGGCTATTTTGGGGGATTTTGGGGGCTATTTTGGGGCTATTTTTTGGGACTTTTGGGGCTATTTTGGGAGGATTTTTGGGGCTATTTTTGGGGCTATTTTGGGGCTATTTTTGGGGCTATTTGGGGCTATTTTTGGGGGATTTTTGGGGCTATTTTTGGGGCTATTTTGGGCTATTTTTGGGGCTATTTTGGGGCTATTTTTGCAGATTTTTGGGGCTATTTTTGCAGATTTTTGGGGCTATTTTTGCAGATTTTTGGAGTTTTTTGGGGCTATTTTTGGGGCTATTTTTGGGTCTGTTTTGGGGGATTTTTGGGGCTATTTTTAGGACTATTTTGGGGCTATTTTTGGGGCTATTTTTGGGACTATTTTGGGGGATTTTTGGGGCTATTTTTGGAGATTTTTGGGGCTATTTTTGGGGCTATTTTTGGAGATTTTTGGGACTATTTTTGGGGCTATTTTTGGGGCTATTTTTGGAGATTTTTGGGGCTATTTTGGGGGCTATTTTTGGCGATTTTTGGGGCTATTTTTGGAGATTTTTGGGGCTATTTTGCGGCTATTTTTGGAGATTTTTGGGGCTATTTTTGGGTCTTTTTTGGGGCTATTTTTGGGGCTATTTTTAGGACTATTTTGGGCTATTTTTGGGGGATTTTTGGGGCTATTTTGGGGCTATTTTTTGGGCTATTTTTGGGGCTATTTTGGGGCTATTTTTTGGGCTATTTTTGGGGCTATTTTGGGGGATTTTTGGGGCTATTTTTGGAGATTTTTGGGGCTATTTTTGGGGCATTTTTGGAGATTTTTGGGGCTATTTTTGGGGCATTTTTGGGGCTATTTTTGGGACTATTTTGGGGCTATTTTTGGGACTATTTTGGGGCTATTTTTGGAGATTTTTGGGGCTATTTTGGGCTATTTTTGGAGATTTTTGGGGCTATTTTTGGGGCTATTTTTGGGGCTATTTGGAGCTATTTTTGGGGCTATTTTTGGGGATTTTGGGGCTGATTTGGGTGTTTTTGGGCTCTCTCCCCGCAGGCTCTCCGCGCTTCCCCGCCCGGGAGTTCGGGCGCGATCGCCGGTTCTGGAGGCGCCTCCTGGGCCTGGAATTCCGGAGCCTTTCCCGCCTGGCGGCACAAGAGATCCTGGCCTGGCGCTGAGCAATTCCCAAAAAACGGCCCAAATTCCGGGAATTTATTGGGGATTTATTGGGAATTTATGGGGATTTTATTGGGGATTTATTGGGAATTTATTGGGGATTTATGGGGATTTTATTGGGAATTTATTGGGATTTTATTGGGGATTTATGGGGATTTTATTGGGAATTTATGGGGATTTTATTGGGGATTTATTGGGAATTTATTGGGAATTTATGGGGATTTTATTGGGGATTTTATTGGGAATTTATTGGGAATTTATTGGGAATTTATTGGGAATTTATGGGGATTTTATTGGGAATTTATTGGGAATTTATTGGGAATTTATGGGGATTTTATTGGGAATTTTTTGGGGATTTTATTCTGATTTTTTTTGGGATTTTATTGGGATTTTTTGGGGATTTTATTGGGATTTTTTGGGGATTTTATTGGGATTTTTTGGGGATTTTATTCTGGTTTTTTTGTGGATTTTATTGGGACTTTTTGGGATTTTATTGGGATTTTTTGGGATTTTTCGGGGATTTTATTCTGATTTTTTGGGGATTTTATTGGGATTTTTCGGGGATTTTATTCTGATTTTTTTGGGGATTTTATTGGGATTTTTGCGGGATTTTATTCTGATTTTTGTGTGATTTTATTGGGATTTTTTGGGGGATTATATTGGGATTATATTGGGATTATATTGGGATGTTTTGGGGATTTTATTGGGATTTATGGAATAAAGAAATGATAAAAACCTGATGTGTTTATTGAGATTTTTCGGGATTTTGGGGGGATTTTTGCGGTTTTATTGGGATTTTTGAGGGATTTTTTTGGAGATTTTATTCTGATTTTTTTGGGATTTTATTCTGATTTTTTTGGGATTTTTTGTTGATTTTATTGGGATTTTATTGGGATTATTTGGGATTTTATTGGGATGTTTTGGCTATTTTTGGGGATTTTTGGGGGGATTTTATTGGGACTTTTGTTGATTTTATTCTGATTTTTTTGGGATTTTTTGTTGATTTTATTCTGATTTTTTTGGGATTTTATTGGGATTTTTTGTTGATTTTATTCTGATTTTTTTGGGATTTTATTGGGATTTTTTGTTGATTTTATTCTGATTTTTTGGGGATTTTTTGCGCCTTTCATTGGGATTTTTTGGGCCATATTTGGGATATTTTGGCCGATAGTTTTGGACATTTTTGGGGATTCTTTTGGGGATTTTTGGGGTGATTTGGGCTCATTTGTGGCCTCCTGGGCCTGGAATTCCGGAGCCTTTCCCGCCTGGCGGCACAAGAGATCCTGGCCTGGCGCTGAGCAATCCCAAAAAACGGCCCAAATTCCGGGAATTTATTGGGGATTTATTGGGGATTTATTGGGAATTTATTGGGGATTTATGGGGATTTTATTGGGAATTTATTGGGGATTTTATTGGGAATTTATTGGGGATTTATTGGGAATTTATTGGGAATTTATTGGGGATTTATTGGGAATTTATTGGGAATTTATGGGGATTTTATGGGGAATTTATTGGGATTTATTGGGAATTTTTTGGGGATTTTATTCTGATTTTTTTGGGATTTTTTGTTGATTTTATTGCGATTTTTTGCGCCTTTCATTGGGATTTTTTGGGCCATATTTGGGATATTTTGGCCGATAGTTTTGGACATTTTTGGGGATTCTTTTGGGGATTTTTGGGGTGATTTGGGCTCATTTGTGGCCTCCTGGGCCTGGAATTCCGGAGCCTTTCCCGCCTGGCGGCACAAGAGATCCTGGCCTGGCGCTGAGCAATCCCAAAAAACGGCCCAAATTCCGGGAATTTATTGGGGATTTATTGGGAATTTATGGGGATTTTATTGGGGATTTATTGGGGATTTATGGGGATTTTATTGGGAATTTATGGGGATTTATGGGGAATTTATTGGGAATTTATTGGGAATTTATTGGGGATTTATGGGGATTTTATTGGGATTTTATTGGGAATTTATTGGGAATTTATTGGGGATTTATGGGGATTTTATTGGGATTTTATTGGGAATTTATTGGGAATTTATTGGGGATTTATGGGGATTTTATTGGGGATTTATTGGGGATTTATTGGGGATTTATTGGGAATTTATTGGGATTTTATTCTGTTTTTTTTGTGATTTTATTGGGATTTTTTGAGGAATTTTGGGGGATTTTATTAGGAATTTATGGGGATTTTATTCTGATTTTTTGGGGATTTTATTCTGATTTTTTTGTGGATTTTCTTGGGATTTTTTGGGATTTTTTTGTGGATTTTATTGGGATTTTTTGGGGAATTTGGGGGAATTTTATTGGGATTTTTTTGTGGATTTTATTCTGGTTTTTGTGTGATTTTATTGGGATTTTATTGGGATTTTTTTGTGGATTTTATTCTGATTTTTGTGTGATTTTATTGGGATTTTTGGGGATTTTATTGGGATTTTTTGGGGATTTTATTCTGGTTTTTTTGTGATTTTATTGGGATTTTTGGGGATTTTATTCTGATTTTATGGGGATTTTTTGGGGAATTTTGGGGGATTATATTGGGATTATATTGGGATTATATTGGGATGTTTTGGGGATTTTATTGGGATTTATGGAATAAATAAATGATAAAAACTTGTGTTTATTGGGATTTTTCGGGATTTTGGGGGGATTTTTGAGGGATTTTTTTGGGATTTTATTCTGATTTTTTTGGGATTTTATTCTGATTTTTTTGGGATTTTATTGGGATTTTTTGGGGATTTTATTGGGATTTTTTGGGGATTTTATTGGGATTTTTTGGGATTTTTGTGGATTTTATTGAGATTTATTGGGGATTTTTTGGGGAATTTGGGGGAATTTTATTGGGATTATATTGGGATTTTTGTGGGATTTTATTCTGATTTTTTTGTGATTTTATTGGGATTTTTTGGGGATTTTTTGTGGATTTTATTCTGGGTTTTTTGTGATTTTATTGAGATTTTTTTGGGGATTTTATTCTGAATTTTTTGTGAATTTTATTCTGATTTTTTGGGGATTTTTGGGGATTTTTTTTTGATTTTTGGGGGATTTTATTCTGATTTTTTTGTGGATTTTATTGGGATTTTTTGGGGAATTTGGAGGGGATTTTATTCTGATATTTTTGTGGATTTTATTGGGATTTTTTGGGATTTTTGGGGAATTTTATTCTGATTTTTTGGGGAATTTTGGGAAATTTTATTGGGATTTTTGGGGGATTTTATTGGGATTTTTTGGGATTTTTTCAGCAATATTTTTGGGATTTTTTTGGGATTTTATTGGGCTTTTTTGGGGATTTTATTCTGATTTTTTTGTGGATTTTATTGGGATTTTTGGGGGATTTTATTCTGATTTTTTTGTGGATTTTATTGGGATTTTTTGGGGAATTTGGGGGGATTTTATTGGGATATTGGAACTTTTTGGGGATTTTATTGGGATTTATACAATAAAGAAATTATAAAAACCTGATGCATTTATTGGGGTTTTTGGGGGATTTTTGGGGATTTTTGCGGTTTTATTGGGATTTTTGGGGGATTTTATTCTGATTTTATTGGGATTTTATTGGGATTTTTTGGGGAATTTGGGGGGATTTTATTCTAATCTTTTGGTGGGATTTTTGGGGAATTTTATTCTGATTTTTTGGGGAATTTTGGGAAATTTTATTGGGATTTTATTGGGATTTTTGGGGGATTTTATTGGGATTTTTGGCGGATTTTTATTAGAATTTTTGGGATTTTATTGGGATTTTGGGGGGATTTTATTGGGATTTTTTGTGATTTTTTGGGGGGGATATTTTTGGGATTTTTTGGGGATTTTATTGGGATTTTTTTTGGCTATATTTGGGGATTTTGGGGGGGATTTTATTGGGATTTTGGGGGGGATTTTTGGGGGATTTTATTGGGATTTTTGGGGGATTTTTTTGGGATTTTTTGGGCATTTTTTCGGGATTTTATTGGGATTTTGGGGGAATTTTTGGGGATTTTTTTGGGATTTGATCCAATAAAGAATCGAGACAAACTGGATGGGTTTGTTGGGGACATTGGGGGGACATTGGGGAGACATTGGGGGGACATTGGGGGGACATTGGGGACATTGGGGACATTGGGGACATTGGGGACATTGGGGACATTGGGGACATTGGGGGACATTGGGGGGACATTGGGGGGACATTGGGGGGACATTGGGGACATTGGGGGACATTGGGGACATTGGGGGGACATTGGGGGAACATTGGGGGGACATTGGGGGGACATTGGGGACATTGGGGGACATTGGGGACATTGGGGGGACATTGGGGGGACATTGGGGGACATTGGGGACATTGGGGGACATTGGGGGACATTGGGGGGACATTGGGGGGACATTGGGGGGACATTGGGGACATTGGGGGACATTGGGGACATTGGGGACATTGGGGGGACATTGGGGACATTGGGGGGACATTGGGGACATTGGGGGGACATTGGGGGGACATTGGGGGGACATTGGGGGGACATTGGGGACATTGGGGGACATTGGGGACATTGGGGGACATTGGGGACATTGGGGGGACATTGGGGACATTGGGGGACATTGGGGGGACATTGGGGGGACATTGGGGGGACATTGGGGACATTGGGGGACATTGGGGACATTGGGGGGACATTGGGGGAACATTGGGGGGACATTGGGGGGACATTGGGGACATTGGGGGACATTGGGGGGACATTGGGGGACATTGGGGACATTGGGGACATTGGGGGGACATTGGGGGACATTGGGGACATTGGGGACATTGGGGACATTGGGGACATTGGGGACATTGGGGGACATTGGGGACATTGGGGACATTGGGGGGACATTGGGGGACATTGGGGACATTGGGGACATTGGGGACATTGGGGACATTGGGGACTTGGGGGACATTGGGGGACATTGGGGACATTGGGGACATTGGGGACATTGGGGACATTGGGGACATTGGGGACATTGGGGACATTGGGGACATTGGGGGACATTGGGGACATTGGGGACATTGGGGACATTGGGGGACATTGGGGACATTGGGGGGACAGTGGGGACATTGGGGACATTGGGGGACATTGGGGACATTGGGGACATTGGGGGGACATTGGGGACATTGGGGGGACATTGGGGGGACATTGATCCCCTGAATTCCCCTAAATCCCATAAGGAACTTCTGGGGATCCCCCAAATCCTATTGGGGATTTTTAGGAACCCCAAAATTTTGGGGATTTTTGGGAACCCCCAAATCCTATTTGGGATTTTTGGGGACCTCCAAAATTTTTGGGATTTTTGGGACCCCCCAAATCCAATTTGGGATTTTTGGGGACCTCCAAAATTTTGGGGATTTTTGGGAACCCCCAAATCCAATTTGGGATTTTTGGGAATCCCCAAAATTTTTGGGAACCCCCAAATCCAATCTGGGATTTTTGGGAACCTCCAAAATTTTTGGGATTTTTAGGAACCCCCAAATCCAATCTGGGATTTTTGGGGACCCCCCAAAATTTTTGGGACTTTTAGGAACCCCAAAATTTTTAGGATTTTTGGGACCCCCCAAATCCTATTTGGGATTTTTGGGACCCCAAAATTTTTGGGATTTTTGGGAACCCCCAAATCCAATTTGGGATTTTTGGGAACCCCCAAAATCCATTTTGGGATTTTTAGAATCCCCCAAAATTTTGGGGATTTTTGGGACCCCCCAAATCCAATTTGGAATTTTCAGGATCCCCCAAATTCACATTTGGGATTTTTGGGACCCCCCAAATCCAATTTGGAATTTTCAGGATCCCCCAAATTCACATTTGGGATTTTTGGGACCCCCCAAATCCAATTTGGAATTTTCAGGATCCCCCAAATTCACATTTGGGATTTTTGGGACCCCTCAAATCCAATTTGGGATTTTTGGGACCCCTCAAATCCAATTTGGGATTTTTTGGACCCCCAAATCCTATTTGGGATTTTTGGGACCCCCCAAAATTTTGGGGATTTTTGGGAACCCCCAAATCCTATTTGGGATTTTTGGGGACCCCCCAAAATTTTTGGGACTTTTAGGAACCCCAAAATTTTTGGGATTTTTGGGACCCCCCAAATCCAATTTGGGATTTTTGGGAACCTCCAAAATTTTTGGGATTTTTGGGAACCCCCAAATCCAATTTGGGATTTTTAGGAACCCCCAAAATCCATTTTGGGATTTTTAGAATCCCCCCAAATCCAATTTGGGATTTTCAGGATCCCCCAAATCCAATTTGGAATTTTCAGGATCCCCCAAATTCACATTTGGGATTTTTGGGACCCCCCAAATCCTTTTTGGGATCCCCCAAATCCAATTTGGGATTTTTGGGAAACCCCAAAATTTTTGGGATTTTTGGGACCCCCAAATCCAATTTGGGATTTTTGGGACCCCCAAATCCAATTTGGGATTTTTGGGAACCCCCAAATCCAATCTGGGATTTTTGGGAACCTCCAAAATTTTGGGGATTTTTGGGACCCCCCAAATCCAATTTGGGATTTTTAGGAACCTCCAAAATTTTTGGGATTTTTAGGAACCCCCAAATCCAATTTGGGATTTTTAGGAACCCCCAAATCCCATTTGGGATTTTTAGGAACCCCAAAATTTTTGGGATTTTTGGGAACCTCCAAAATTTTGGGGATTTTTGGGAACCTCCAAAATTTTTGGGATTTTTGGGAACCCCCAAATCCAATTTGGGATTTTTGGGAACCTCCAAAATTTTTGGGATCCCCCAAATCCAATTTGAGATTTTTGGGACCCCCAAATCCTATTTGGGATTTTTGGGACACCCCAAAATTTTGGGGATTTTTGGGACCCCCCAAATCCAATTTGGGATTTTTGGGAATCCCCAAATCCAATCTGGGATTTTTAGGAACCCCAAAATTTTTGGGATTTTGGGGATCCCCCAAATCCCTTTGGGATCTTTTAGGAACCCCAAAACCCTTCCCCCACTCCCCAAAAAAAACCCAAAAAACAGCTCCGCCCTAAATTCGTTTTTTTGGGGTTTTTGGGGTTTTTTGGAGTTTTTGGGGGGCGTTTTGGGGTTTTTTTTTTTGGAGTTTTTTGGGGGTTTTTTGGGCGGTTTTTGGGGGGGGTTTTGGAGGTTTTTTGGGGGGTTTTTTTTGGTTTTTTTGGGGGGTTTTTTGCGGGTTTTGGGGGTTTTTTGGGGGGTTTTTTTGGAGGTTTTTGGGCGGTTTTTTGGGGGGTTTTTGGAGGTTTTTTGGGGGTTTTTTTGATTTTTTGGGGGGTTTTCTGCGGTTTTTGGGGGTTTTTTTGGGGTGTTTTTTGGGGTTTTTGGGGGGGGTTGGGATTTTTTTTGGGTTTTTGGGGTTTTTTTTGGAGTTTTTTTGGGTTTTTTTGGGCGGGTTTTTTGGAGTTTTTTTGGGGTTTTTTGGGCGGTTTTGGGGTTTTTTTTTGGAGGGTTTTTTGGGGTTTTTTGGGGGGTTTTTTGGGGATTTTTGGGGATTTTTGGGCGGTTTTTTGGGCGGTTTTTGGGGGGTTTTTGGAGGTTTTTTGGGGGTTTTTTTGGGCGTTTTTTGGGGGGTTTTTTGTTTTTTTGGGGGTTTTTTTGCGGTTTTTGGGGTTATTTTGGGGTGTTTTTTGGGGTTTTTGGGGGGGGTTGGGATTTTTTTTGGGTTTTTGGGGTTTTTTTTGGAGTTTTTTTGGGTTTTTTTGGGCGGGTTTTTTGGAGTTTTTTTGGGGTTTTTTGGGCGGTTTGGGGGTTTTTTTGCAGGGTTTTTTGGGGGGTTTTGGGGGTTTTTTGGGGTGTTTTTTGGAGTTTTTTTGGGGGTTGGGTTTTTTTCGGGTTTTTTTTGGGTTTTTTGGGGTTTTTTTGGGGTGGGGTGGCCCTTTATGGGGGCGGGGCCCCCCAAAATCCCAAAGCCGCCCCTCCCCCCCCCGATCCCGTTTCGGGCCGCGGCTGCCGGAAAGGTCAGAGCGGGGTCACCCCAAAAAAACCCAAAAAAACCCCAAAAAAACCCAAAAAAACCCAAAATCCAAAATCCCAAAAACCCCCCGGAGCTGCGGGGGGAGGGGCCGGGCGCTTTTGGGGTTTTTTGGGGTTTTTTGGGTTTTTTTGGGGGGTTTTGGGGAGTTTTTGGGGGGGTTTAGAGAGGGGATTTTGGGGGTTTTGGGATTTTTTGGGGTTTTTTGGGGTTTTTTTGAGTTTTTTTGCTGGTTTTTTGGGGGGTTTTGGGTGTTTTTTGGAGTTTTTTTGGGGTTTTTTTGGGGTTTTTTAGGGGGGTTTTGGGGAGTTTTTTGGGGGGGATTAGAGAGGGGATTTTGGGGGTTTTGGGATTTTTTGGGGTTTTTTGGGTTTTTTTGCTGGTTTTTTTGCTGGTTTTTTGGGGGTTTTGGGGGTTTTTTGGAGGTTTTTTTGGGTTTTTTGGGGTTTTTTTGGGGTTTTTTAGGGGGGTTGGGGAGTTTTTGGGGGGGTTTTAGAGAGGGGATTTTGGGGGTTTTGGGATTTTTTTGGGGTTTTTTGGGATTTCTTGGGTTTTTTTGCTGGTTTTTTGGGGGTTTTTTGGGGGTTTTTTGAGGGTTTTTTTTGGGGGGGTTTTAGGGATGGGATTTTGGGGGGTTTTGAGGGGTTTTTGGGGTTTTTTGGGGGGTTTTTTAAGGGTGTCTTGGGGGTTTTTGGGGGTTTTTTTGGGGGGGTTTTGGGGTTTTTTTGGGGGGTGTGGTTTTTTTGTTGTTTTTTGGGGTTTTGGGGTTTTTATTTGGGGGGGAGGTTGGGTTTTTTTTGGGGTTTTTGGTTTTTTTTTGGGGGGGGTTTGGGGTTTTTTGTGGGTTTTTTTAGTTTTTGGGGTTTTTTGGGGGTTTTTTTTTGCGGGGTTTTTTTGGGGGGTTTTTTGTGGTTTCTTTTGGTTTTTGGGGGTTTTTGGGGGGGTTTTTTGGGGGGTTTTTTGGGGCTTTTTGGGGGGTTTTTTTGGGGTTTTTTGGGGTGCCGGGTGGGGGTTGCAAAGGGGGAAGGGCGGCCCCAAAAGGGTTTTGGGGATCCTAAAATGGGAATTTGGGGGAATTTGGGATTTGGGGGAGCCTAAATGGGAATTTGGGATTTGGGGGATCCTAAAAGGGAAAATTTGGGGGAAAAAATTTGGGATTTTTCGGGTCTCTAATGGGGGTTTTAGGGTCCCTAATTTTGGGGGGGTCTATGGGGTCCCAAATTTTGGGGTGGGGATCCACATGGACCCCAAATTTTGGGTTCTGAGGGGTCCCAAATTTTGGGGGTCCCAAATTTTGGGGGTCCCAAATTTTGGGGTGGGGATCCACAGGGACCCCAAATTTTGGGTTCTGAGGGGTCCCAAATTTTGGGGGTCCCAAAATTTGGGGTGGGGATCCACATGGACCCCCAATTTTGGGTTCTGAGGGGTCCCAAATTTTGGGGGTCCCAAATTTTGGGGTGGGGATCCACATGGACCCCCAATTTTGGGTTCTGAGGGGGTCCCAAATTTTGGGGGTCCCAAATTTTGGGGTGGGGATCCACAGGGACCCCCAATTTTGGGTTCTGAGGGGTCCCAAATTTTGGGGGTCCCAAATTTTGGGGTTCCCAAATTTTGGGGGTCCCAAATTTTGGGGTGGGGATCCACATGGACCCCAAATTTTGGGTTCTGAGGGGTCCAAAATTTTGGGGTTCTCTTGGGGGTCCCCCAATGGTCCAACCCCCCCCCCTCCCCCCCCCCGGCCGCACTTTGGACTCGCCCGGCCCCGCCCCCTCCGGCCGCAGCCAATCAGCTGCGAGTGGGCGTGGTCAGGGCCGCGTGATTGACAGCGCGGGGGGCGTGGCCCGCGCGGGCGCGGCGGTTGGAGCCGCTGGGGGGCGATGTGAGGAATTTGGGGACAATTTGGGACAATTTGGGGCAATTTGGGACAATTTGGGGACTTTGGGGGGGGGGCTGGGCTCCCAAATTCCCCCCCGCCACCCTCGTGTCGCGGTGTCCCCAAAAGTGTCGCGGTGCCACCCCCTGCCCGCTGCCCGTTGTGCCCGGGGCCACCACCGCTGTGGCGGTTGTCACCGTCCCGGTGCCACCCCGGTACCGGGGTCCCTGTCCCGGTGCCACCCCCGGTCCCGGTGTCCCCTCCCCGGTGTCCCTGTCCCAGTGTCCCCTCCCCGGTGCCACCCCCGGTCCCGGTGTCCCTGTCCCGGTGCCACCCCGCTCCCGGTGTCCGTCCCCGGTGCCATCCCCAGTCCCGGTGTCCCCTGTACCGGTGCCACCCCCGGTCCCGGTGTCCCCTCCCCGGTGCCACCCCCGGTCCCGGTGTCCCCATCCCGGTGTCCCTTTCCTGCTGCCACCCCAGTCCCGCTGTCCCCTGTACCGGTGCCACCCCAGTCCCGGTGTCCCTGTCCCGGTGCCACCCCCGCTCCCGGTGTCCCCTCCCCGGAGTCACCCCAGTCTCGGTGTCCCCTGTCCCGGTGCCACCCCCGCTCCCGGTGTCCCTGTCCCGGTGTCCCTTTCCTGCTGCCACCCCAGTCCCGGTGTCCCCTCCCCGGTGCCACCCCCGGTCCTGGTGTCCCCGGTGTCCCCATCCCGGTGTCCCCTCCCTGGTGCCACCACCGCTGTGGCAGTTGTCACCGTCCCGGTGCCACCCCCGGTCCCGGTGCCACCCCCGGTCCCGGTGTCCCTGTCCCGGTGTCCCTTTCCTGCTGCCACCCCGCTCCTGGTGTCCCTGTCCCGGTGCCACCCCCAGTCCCAGTGTCCCCATCCCGGTGTCCCTGTCCCGGTGCCACCCCCGTTCCCGTTGTCCCCTCCCCGGTGCCACCCCCGCTCCCGGTGCCCTTTGTCCCCGCTGCCACGTGCCCAGTCCCGGTGCCAGTCCCATTCCCGGTGTCAGTCCCATCCCCGGTATCAGTCCCATTCCTGGTGTCCCCTCCCGTTGCCGGTGTCCCGGTCCCGGTGTCCCATTCCCGGTGCCACCCCCGTGCCACTTGTCCCCGCTCCCGTTCCCGGTGTCCCGTTCCCGGTGTCCCGTTCCCGGTGTTCCGGTTCCCGGTTCCAGTCCCATTCCCGGTGTCCCGTTCCCGGTGTCCCCTTCCCGCTTCCCCATCCCCGTTTGTCCCCGCTCCCGGTGCCGGTTGTCCCCGGTGTCCCCCGTTCCCGGTGTCCCGGTGCCACCCCTGTCCCTGTCCCCGCTGCCACGTGCCCAGTCCCATTCCCGGTGTCCCATTCCCGGTGCCATCCCCGTGCCCCTTATCCCCGCTCCCGTTCCCGGTGTCCCAGTCCCGGTGTTCCATCCCCGTTTGTTCCCGTTCCCGGTGCCAGTTCCCGTTCCCGGTGTCCCAGTCCCGGTGTTCCATCCCCGTTTGTTCCCGTTCCCGGTGCCAGTTCCCGTTCCCGGTGTCCCAGTCCCGGTGTTCCATCCCCGTTTGTTCCCGTTCCCGGTGTCCCCGTCCCGGTGTCCCAGTCCCGGGGTCCCCATCCCCGTTTGTTCCCGCTCCCGTTCCCGGTGTCCCCGCTCCCCGTCCGTCCCCGTTCCCGGTGCCGGTTTTCCCGGTGCCACCGCCTTCCCGGTGTCCCATCCCCGGTGTCAGTCCCATTCCCGGTGTCCCGGTGCCACCCCTGTCCCTGTCCCCTCTGCCACGTGCCCAGTCCCGGTGCCAGTCCCATTCCCGGTGCTCCATCCCCGTCTGTTCCCGCTCCCGTTCCCGGTGTCCCTGCTCCCCGTTCGTCCCCGTCCTGGTGTCCCATCCCCGTTTGTTCCCGTTCCCGGTGCAAATTCCCATCCCCGGTGTCCCTCGTTCCCGGTGTCCCCGTCCCCTTTTGTTCCCGCTCCCAGTCCCGGTGTCCCTCGTTCCCGGTGTCCCATCCCCGGTGTCCCCCATTCCCGGTGTCCTCGTCCCGGTGTCCCCGAACCCGTTTGTTCCCGCTCCCGTTCCCGGTGTCCCAGTCCCGGTGTCCCAGTCCCGGTGTCCCATCCCCGTTTGTTCCCGTTCCCGGTGCCAATTCCCATTCCCGGTGTCCCCGCTCCCCGTCTGTCCCCAGTCCCAGTGTCCCCCGTTCCCGGTGTCCCATTCCCGGTGTCCCCCTTTCCCGGTGTCCCATTCCCGGTGTCCCATTCCCGGTGTCCCAGTCCCGGTGTCCCCGTCCCCGTTTGTTCCCGCTCCCATTCCCGGTGTCCCCATTCCCGGTGTCCCCCTTTCCCGGTGCCACCCCCGCCCCGCCCCGCCCCGCCCCGCCCCGCCCCGCCCCGCCCCGCCCCGCCGCCCGTTGCCCTTTGCCCGGTGCCCGTTGCCGCTCGCCCCGTGCCCGTTGTCCCTGGCCCGGTGCCCGTTGCCCTTCGCCCCGTGCCCGTTGTCCCTGGCCCGGTGCCCGTTGCCCTTCGCCCCGTGCCCGTTGCTCCCGGCCCGCTGCCGGTGGCCGCTTCCCTCGGCCACCCCCGCCGCTCGCACCGGGCCGGCTCCGTCCCTTCCCGGGGAGCGGCTCCGTTCCTCCGTCCCTTCCCGGGGGAGCGGCTCCGTCCCTTCCCGGGGAGCGGCTCCGTCCCTTCCCGGGGAGCGGCTCCGTCCCTCCGTTCTTTCCAGGGGGAGCGGCTCCGTCCCTTACCGGGGGAGCCGCTCCGTTTCCCCGGGGGGGCGGCCCCGTTCTTTGCCGGGGGAGCGGCCCCGTTCCCCCGTCCCTTCCCGGGGGCGGCTCCGTTCCCCCGTCCCTTCCCGGGGGCGGCTCCGTTCTTTCCCGGAGGACCGGCTCCGTTCCCCCGTTCTTTCCCCGGGGGCAGGTCCGTTTCCCCGGGGGGGCGGCTCCGTTCCCCGGTCCCTTCCCGGGTGAGCGGCTCCGTTCTTTCCCGGAGGACCGGCTCGGTTTTTTCCGGGGGGGCGGCCCCGTTCCAGGTCCCTTCCCGGGGGGCGGCCCCGCTTTTCCCCGGGGGGGCGGCCCCGTTCCCCGTCCTTTCCCCGGGAGGGCTGCCCCGTTTTCCCCGGGGGCGGCTCCGTTTCCCCGGGGGAGCGGCTCCGTTCCCGGTCCCTTCCCGGGGGCGGCCCCGTTCTTTCCCCGGGGGCGGCTCCGTTTCCCCGGGGGGGCGGCCCCGTTCTTTCCCCGGGGGCGGCCCCGTCCTTTCCCCGGGGGCGGCTCCGTTCCCGTTCTTTCCCCGGGGGCGGCTCCGTTCCCCCGTTCTTTCCCAGGGGTAGGTCCGTTTTTCCCCGGGGGCGGCCCCGTTTCCCCGGGGGGGCGGCCCCGTTCTTTCCCCGGGGGCGGCCCCGTCCTTTCCCCGGGGGCGGCTCCGTCCTTTCCCCGGGGGCGGCTCCGTTCCCGTCCTTTCCCCGTGGGCGGCTCCGTTCCCCGTTTCCCCGGGGGCGGCCCGAGGCGATGCTGAGGGCGCGGCGGGCCCGCAGGCTGCTGGCGATGGCGGCGGCGGCGGCGGCGGCGGCGGCGGGCGGGGCGCGGCGGGGCGCGGTGCTGAGCCCCGAGGCGCTGAACCCCGCGGTGCGGCGCGTGGAGTACGCGGTGCGCGGCCCCATCGTCAGCCGCGCGCAGGAGCTGGAGCGGGAGCTCAGCAAGGTACCGGCGCGGGCGGGGGGCTCGAAACACACCCGAAAAATGCGGAAAAAACAGAAAAAAAATCCGAAAAAAAAAACCAAAAAATCCGGAAAAAACCAAAAAAATCACCCAAAAAAAATCCGGGAAAAACAAAAAAATCCGAAAAAAACCCCCAAAAAAATCCGGAAAAAACAGAAAAAATCCGAAAAAAAACCCCAAAAAATCCGGAAAAAACCAAAAAAATCAGAAAAGAAACCCCAAAAAAATCCGGAAAAAAACAAAAAAATCCGAAAAGAAACCCCCAAAAAATCCGGAAAAAACCAAAAAAATCAGAAAAGAAACCCCAAAAAAATCCGGAAAAAACCAAAAAAATCCGAAAAAAAAACCCCCAAAAAAATCCGAAAAAGAATTTAAAAATCCTAAAAAACCCCAAAAAAATCCGAAAAAAACCTAAAAAATCCGAAAAAAACCGAAAAAAAATCCGAAAAAAACCGAAAAAATCCGAAAAAAAACCCCAAAAAAATCCGAAAAAGAAACAAAAAAATCCTAAAAAACCCAAAAAATCCGAAAAAACACTAAAAAATCCGAAAAAAACCCCAAAAAAATCCGAAAAGAAACCCCAAAAAAATCCGGAAAAAACCCAAAAAAAATCCTAAAACCCCAAAAACCGAAAAAAAGCCCCAAAAAACTCCCAAAAAAAACCCGCAAAAGAATTCCCAAAAAATCCCCCGAAAAATTCCAAAACAGCCCCCAAAAAACTCAAAAAAAAACCCAAAAAAAAACTCCCAAAAAATCCCCCCAAAAAAACCCCAAAAAATCCGAAAAAGAAACCCCAAAAAAATCCGAAAAAACCCCAAAAAAATCCTAAAAAGAAACCCCCAAAAATCCCCCCAAAAAACTTCAAAAAATTCTAAAAAAAAACCCAAAAAATTCCCCCAAAAAACTAAAAAAAAAAAAAAATTCCGAAAAAAAACTCTAAAAAACTGCCCCAAAAAAGCCCAAAAAACCGAAAAAAAGCCCAAAAAAACTCCCAAAAAAAAACCCCAAAGAAACCCCCCAAAAAATCCTAAAAAAAACCCCAAAAACATCCTAAAACACCCCCCAAAAAATCCGAAAAAAACCCAAAAAATTCCGAAAAAACCAAAAAAAAAATCCTAAAAAAAACCCCCAAAAAAATCCTAAAAAACCCTAAAAAAAAATCCTAAAAAGAAACCCCAAAAAAATCCTAAAAAACCCAAAAAAATCCGAAAAAAACCTCCAAGAAAAATCCGAAAAAAACCTCTAAAAGAATGCCCCAAAAAAACCCAAAAAAGCGAAAAAAAACCCAAAAAAACTCCCAAAAAATCCCCCAAAAAACCTCCAAAAAAACCCCAAAACCCACCCAAGAAAAACCCAAAAATCCAAAAAAAAAAAACCAAAAAAACCCCCAAAACTCCCCCCCAAAACCCCCCAAAAAAGCCCAAAAAAACCCCCAAAAAACCCAAAAAAACCCCAAAAAACCCTAAAAAACCCCCCAAAAACCCCAAATCTGGACCCCCAAAATTGGGACCCCCCCAAAATCGGGACCTCCAAAAATGGGATTTTATCACCCAAAAAATGGGATTTTATCACCCCAAAAAATGGGATTTTTCCCCCCCAAAAAATGGGATTTTATCTCCCCAAAATAGGATTTTTCCCCCCCAAAAAATGGGATTTCATCACCCCAAAAATGGGATTTTTTCCCCCCAAAAAATGGGATTTTATCTCCCCAAAAATGAGATTTTATCACCCCCAAAATGGGATTTTATCTCCCCAAAAATGGGATTTTATCTCCCCCAAAATGGGATTTTATCACCCCAAAAATGGGATTTTATCTCCCCAAAAATGGGATTTTATCTCCCCAAAAAATGGGATTTTTATCTCCCCAAAAATGGGATTTTTCCCCCCCAAAATGGGATTTTTCCCCCCCAAACAAATGGGATTTTATCACCCCAAAAATGGGATTTTATCTCCCCAAAAATGGGATTTTTCCCCCCCAAAAAATGGGATTTTTATCTCCCCAAAAATGGGATTTTTCCCCCCCAAAATGGGATTTTTTCCCCCCAAAAATGGGATTTTATCTCCCCAAAAATGGGATTTTATCACCCCAAAAATGGGATTTTTTCCCCCCAAAAATGGGATTTTATCTCCCCAAAAAAAGGGATTTTTCCCCCCAAAAAAGGCATTTTTTCCTCACAAAAAAAATCGGATTTTTCCCCCCTAAAAATGAATTTTCCCCTAAAAAAAATGAATTTTCCCCTAAAAAAAAATGAATTTTCCCCAAAAAAATGAATTTTTCCCTAAAAAACCTGAATTTTGCCCCCAATGTCCCCCAATGTCCCCCAATGTCCCCTCCCCCCCCCCGGGGTCCCTTTTTGGGGGGTGGGGGAGGGGCTTGGGGACATCCCGGGGGTGGCACGGGTGACGAGGGTGACGAAGGTGACGAGGGTGACAAAGGTGACAAAGGTGACGAAGGTGACGAAGGTGACGAAGGTGACGAAGGTGACGAGGGTGACAAAGGTGACAAAGGTGACGAAGGTGACGAAGGTGACGAAGGTGACGAAGGTGACGAAGGTGACGAAGGTGACGAGGGTGACGAGGGTGACAAAGGTGACGAAGGTGACACAGGTGACGAAGGTGACAAAGGTGACGAAGGTGACGAAGGTGACAAAGGTGACAAAGGTGACAAAGGTGACGAGGGTGACGAAGGTGACAAAGGTGACGAAGGTGACAAAGGTGACAAAGGTGACGAGGGTGACGAGGGTGACAAAGGTGACGAGGGTGACGAAGGTGACGAAGGTGACAAAGGTGACAAAGGTGACGAAGGTGACAAAGGTGACGAAGGTGACACAGGTGACACAGGTGACACAGGTGACGAGGGTGACGAAGGTGACGAAGGTGACGAAGGTGACGAAGGTGACGAAGGTGACGAAGGTGACGAAGGTGACGAGGGTGACGAGGGTGACAAAGGTGACGAAGGTGACGAGGGTGACGAAGGTGACAAAGGTGACGAAGGTGACGAGGGTGACGAAGGTGACGAAGGTGACAAAGGTGACAAAGGTGACAAAGGTGACGAGGGTGACGAAGGTGACAAAGGTGACAAAGGTGACGAAGGTGACAAAGGTGACAAAGGTGACGAGGGTGACGAGGGTGACAAAGGTGACGAGGGTGACACAGGTGACGAGGGTGACGAAGGTGACAAAGGTGACGAGGGTGACGAGGGTGACGAAGGTGACGAAGGTGACGAAGGTGACGAAGGTGACAAAGGTGACGAGGGTGATGAAGGTGACACAGGTGACAAAGGTGACGAGGGTGACAAAGGTGATGAAGGTGACAAAGGTGACGAGGGTGACGAAGGTGACAAAGGTGACGAAGGTGACGAAGGTGACGAAGGTGACAAAGGTGATGAAGGTGACAAAGGTGACGAGGGTGACGAAGGTGACAAAGGTGACGAAGGTGACGAAGGTGACGAAGGTGACAAAGGTGACGAGGGTGACGAAGGTGACACAGGTGACACAGGTGACAAAGGTGACGAAGGTGACAAAGTGCCACCGCTGCCACTTCCGGGGCGGTGCCACCCCCGGACGGAGCCGAGGTGGCCAAAGTCCGGCCCCGGTGGGGGTGGGGACATCGCTGCCACCCCCGCGCGTGTCCCCCATGTCCCCAAAATGTCCCCAAAGGTCCCCAAAGGTCCCCAAAATGTCCCCAAAATGTCCAAAATGTCCAAAATGTCCCCAAAATGTCCCCAATGTCCCCAATGTCCACAAGGTCCACAAGGTCCCCAATGTCCCCAAGGTCCCCAATGTCCCCAAATGTTCCCAAGTGTCACCGATGTCCTCCAATGTCCCCAATGTCCCCCAAAGGTCCCCAAATGTCCCCAAATGTCCCCAAGGTCCCTGAGGTCCCCCAGAGTCCCCGATGTCCCCAGTGTCCCCAATGTCCCCAATGTCCCCCCAATGTCCCCAATGTCCCCAATGTCCCCAATGTCCCCAAAATGTCCCCAATGTCCCCAATGTCCACAAGGTCCCCAAAATGTCCCCAAATGTCCCCAAAATGTCCACAAGGTCCCTGAGGTCCCCCAATGTCCCCCCAATGTCCCCAATGTCCCCCCAATGTCCCCAATGTCCCCCCAATGTCCCCAATGTCCCCAATGTCCCCAATGTCCCCCCAATGTCCCCAATGTCCCCGATGTCCTCGATGTCCCCCATGTCCAGAAGGTCCCCAAGGTCCCCAAAGGTCCCCAAAGTCCCCAATGTCCCAAATTTCCCTGTTCCTGTCCCTTTGTCCCTTGTCCCCATCCCTGTCCCCGTCCCCACGTCTGTCCCCTTGTCCCCACGTCTGTCCCTGTCCCCATGTCTGTCCCCTGTCCCCACGTCTGTCCCCTTGTCCCCATCCCTGTCCCCATCCCCACGTCTGTCCCTGTCCCCATGTCTGTCCCTGTCCCCACGTCTGTCCCCACATCTGTCCCCGTCCCCACGTCTGTCCCCATCCCCACGTCTGTCCCCTGTCCCCACGTCTGTCCCCTGTCCCCACGTCTGTCCCTGTCCCCATGTCTGTCCCCTGTCCCCATGTCTGTCCCCGTCCCCACGTCTGTCCCCTTGTCCCCAGGGCGTCCCCAAGCCCTTCACCGAGGTGATCAAGGCCAACATCGGCGACGCTCACGCCATGGGCCAGCAGCCCATCACCTTCCTGCGCCAGGTACGGCCGCGGGGCCACCGCGGTGCCACCATGGTGCCACCAGCGGTGCCACCGCCACCCCCGCGGCCGTCCCCGAGCGTCCCCGCGTGTCCCCGCGCAGGTGACGGCGCTGTGCCTGTGCCCGGAGCTGATGAAGGACGACTCGGTGCCCAGCGACGCCAAGGAGCGCGCCCGGCGGCTGCTGGCGGCCTGCGGCGGCGGCAGCGTCGGTCGGTGCCACCGCGGCCGCGGCGTGCCCGGCACGTGGCGGCGGGCGGGGAGGTGACGCGGCTGTCCCCTCCTGTCCCCGTGTCCCCAGGCTCGTACAGCGCCAGCCCCGGCGTGCAGGCGGTGCGGGAGAGCGTGGCGCGCTACATCGAGCGCCGCGACGGCGTGCCCGCCAAGGCCGACGACGTCTTCCTGTCCACCGGCGCCAGCGACGCCATCGTGGTACGGTGACATCGGCAACCGCGCTGTCACCTCCCTGTCACCTCCCTGTCACCGCCCTGTCACCCTGTCACCTCTCCTGTCACCTCCCTGTCACTGCCCTGTCATCGCCCTGTCACCCTGTCACCCTGTCACTGCCCTGTCACCAACCTGCCACCGGCGCCAGCGACGCCATCGTGGTATGGTGACACGGGCCGCCGCGCTGTCACCTCCCCTGTCACCTCCCTGTCACTGCCCTGTCACTGTCACCACCCCTGCCACCTCCCTGTCACTGGTACCAGCGATGCCATCGTGGTACGGTGACACGGGCCGCCGCGCTGTCACCTCCCCTGTCACCACCCTGTCACTGCCCTGTCACTGCCCTGTCACTGCCCTGTCACCAACCTGTCACTGGTACCAGCGATGCCATCGTGGTACGGTGACACGGGCCGCCGCGCTGTCACCTCTCCTGTCACCTCCCCTGTCACTGTCACCACCTCTGTCACCACCCCTGTCACCACCCCTGTCACCCTGTCACTGTCACCTCCCCTGTCACCTCCCCTGTCACCGCCCTGTCACTGCCCTGTCACCAACCTGCCACTGGTACCAGCGACGCCATCGTGGTACGGTGATATCAGCCACCGCACTGTCACCTCCCCTGTCACCTCCCTGTCACTGTCACCACCCCTGTCACCTCCCTGTCACTGGTACCAGCGACGCCATCGTGGTACGGTGACACGGGCCGCCGCGCTGTCACCTCCCCTGTCACCCTGCCACTGCCCTGTCACCTCCCCTGTCACCTCCCCTGTCACCTGCCCTGTCACCTCCCCTGTCACCGCCCTGCCACCTCCCTGTCACCACCCTGTCACCGGCGCCAGCGACGCCATCGTGGTACGGTGACACGGGCGGCCGCGCTGTCACCTCCCTGTCACCTCCCTGTCACTGCCCTGTCACTGTCACCACCCCTGCCACCTCCCTGTCACTGGTACCAGCGACGCCATTGTGGTACGGTGACACGGGCCGCCGCGCTGTCACCTCCCTGTCACCACCCTGTCACCGCCCTGTCACCTCCCTGTCACTGCCCTGTCACCACCCTGACACTGGTACCAGCGACGCCATCGTGGTACGGTGACACGGGCCGCCGCGCTGTCACCTCCCTGTCACCTCCCTGTCACTGCCCTGTCACTGTCACCACCCCTGCCACCTCCCTGTCACTGGTACCAGCGACGCCATCGTGGTACGGTGACACGGGCCGCCGCGCTGTCACCTCCCCTGTCACCTCCCCTGTCACTGCCCTGTCACCTCCCCTGTCACCTCCCTGTCACCAACCTGACACTGGTACCAGCAACGCCATCGTGGTACGGTGACACGGGCCGCCGCGCTGTCACCTCCCCTGTCACCCTGCCACTGCCCTGTCACCATCCTGTCACCGCCCTGTCACCGGCGCCAGCGATGCCATCGTGGTACGGTGACATCGGCCACCGCGCTGTCACCACCCCTGCCACTGCCCTGTCACCATCCTGTCACCACCCTGTCACCCTGCCACCACCCTGACACTGCCCCTGCCACCAGCGCCATCGTGGTACGGTGACATCGGCCACCGCACTGCCACCACCCTGCCACCCTGCCACCACCATGCCACCACTCTGTCACCCTGTCACCACCCTGTCACCGCCCTGTCACCCTGTCACCACCGTGCCACCCCCTTGCCACCACCCTGCCACCTTGTCACCGCCCTGCCACCACCCTGCCACCACCATGCCACCACTCTGTCACCCTGCCACCACCCTGTCACTGCCCTGTCACCACCCTGTCACCACCCTGCCACCCTGTCACCACCATGCCACCACTCTGTCACCCTGTCACCACCCTGTCACCACCCTGCCACCCTGTCACCACCATGCCACCACTCTGTCACCCTGCCACCACCCTGCCACCACCCTGCCACCACCATGCCACCACTCTGTCACCCTGCCACCACCCTGCCACCACCCTGCCACCACCCTGCCACCACCATGCCACCACTCTGTCACCCTGCCACCGCCCTGCCACCGCCTCGGGGACAGCCGGGCGCGCTGCCACCCTCCCGGGCCGTTCCCACGGCGGGCGGTGACAAAGGGTGGCAGAGGGTGACAAAGGGACCTTTGTGCGGCTCTTGGCACCGCCAGCGGGGCCCGGGGGGGTGGTGGCACCGTGGCCTTGGTGTCCCCACGTCCCCGGGGACGCTGCCAGCTCCCGCGGGGGTGGCACCGCCCTGTCCCCAAGGCCGCGTGCGGTTGCCGTGGGGACGGTGGCCCCCGGTTGTTGCCCCGTGTCCGGCTGCCACCGTCCGGTTGTCCCCACGCTGTCCCCACGCTGTCCCCACCACCCTGCCCATTGTCCCCCCAGCTGTCCCCTGTGCCCACCCACTCTGTCCCCGTGATGTCCCCACAATGTCCTGATTGCCACCCCCTGATTGTCCCTACAATGTCCCCACAATGTCCTGATTGCCACCCCCTGATTGTCCCCACAATGTCCCCACAATGTCCCCTCAGTGTCCTGATTGCCACCCCCTGATTGTCCCCTCAGTGTCCCCACAATGTCCTGATTGCCACCCCCGAGTGTCCCCAGTCTGTCCCCACAATGTCCTGACTGCCACCCCCTGATTGT
Source organism: Lonchura striata (assembly GCF_046129695.1). Lineage (NCBI taxonomy): Eukaryota > Metazoa > Chordata > Aves > Passeriformes > Estrildidae > Lonchura > Lonchura striata. The sequence goes on along the minus strand of NC_134603.1, from coordinate 1,457,274 downwards.
CCCCACTCTGTCCCCTCAGTGTCCTGATTGCCACCCCCTGATTGTCCCCTCAGTGTCCCCACAATGTCCTGATTGCCACCCCCTGATTGTCCCCACTCTGTCCCCTCAATGTCCTGATTGCCACCCCCGATTGTCCCCACAATGTCCCCTCAATATCCCCTCAGTGTCCTGATTGCCACCCCCGAGTGTCCCCTCAGTGTCCCCACAATGTCCTGACTGCCACCCCCTGATTGTCCCCTCAGTGTCCCCACAATGTCCTGATTGCCACCCCCTGATTGTCCCCTCAGTGTCCCCACAATGTCCTGACTGCCACCCCCCGAGTGTCCCCACAATGTCCCCTCAGTGTCCTGATTGCCACCCCCTGATTGTCCCCACAATGTCCCCACAATGTCCTGATTGCCACCCCCTGATTGTCCCCTCAGTGTCCCCTCAGTGTCCTGATTGCCACCCCACGGTGTCCTCTCACTGTCCCCTCAGTGTCCCCACAGTGTCCTGATTGCCACCCTCGATTGTCCCCTGATTGTCCCCTCAGTGTCCCCTCCATGTCCCAATTGCCACCCCCTGATTGTCCCCTGATTGTCCCCTCAGTGTCCCCCATCCGAACCCCGGATTGTCCCCTCAGTGTCCCCTCACTGTCCCCTCCATGTCCCAGTTGCCACCCCCTGATTGTCCCCTGATTGTCCCCTCAGTGTCCCCTCAGTGTCCCCTCACTGTCCCGATTCCCACCCCGTGATTGTCCCCCGATTGTCCCCTCACTGTCCCCCCTCTCGGTGTCCCCAGACGATGCTGAAGCTGCTGGTGTGGGGCTCGGGGCAGTCTCGCACGGGGGTGCTGATCCCCATCCCACATTGTCCCCTGAGTGTCCCCTCAGTGTCCCCTCTCCATGTCCCAGTTCCCACCCCCTGATTGTCCCCATCCTCCGTGTCCCAAATCCCACCCCTCTGACCCCTCAGTGTCCCGTCTCTGTCCCCTCCACGTCTCAATTCCCACCTCAACCCGTCTCATCTCCTTGCTGTCCCCTCCATGTCCCAAATCCCACCCCCCGATTGTCCCGAGTGTCCTCTGAGTGTCCTCTGAGTGTCCTCTGAGTGTCCCCCATCCCACCTCCCTTAGTGTCCCCTGATGTCCCCCCTCCATGTCCCCAGACGATGCTGAAGCTGCTGGTGTGGGGCTTGGGCTCATTGCCACGGGGGTGCTGATCCCCATCCCGCATTGTCCCGATTGTCCCCTCAGTGTCCCGATTCCCACCCCATGATTGTCCCCTGATTGTCCCCTCACTGTCCCCCCTCTCGGTGTCCCCAGACGATGCTGAAGCTGCTGGTGTGGGGCTCGGGCTCATCTCACACGGTGGTGCTGATCCCCATCCCACATTGTCCCCTGAGTGTCCCCTCAGTGTCCCCTCTCCATGTCCCAGTTCCCACCCCCTGATTGTCCCCATCCTCCGTGTCCCAAATCCCACCCCTCTGACCCCTCAGTGTCCCGTCTCTGTCCCCTCCATGTCTCAATTCCCACCTCAACCCGTCTCATCTCCTCGCTGTCCCCTCCATGTCCCAAATCCCACCCCCCGATTGTCCCGAGTGTCCTCTGAGTGTCCTCTGAGTGTCCTCTGAGTGTCCCCCATCCCACCTCCCTTAGTGTCCCCTGATGTCCCCTCCATGTCCCCAGACGATGCTGAAGCTGCTGGTGTGGTGCTTGGGCTCATTGCCATGGGGGTGCTGATCCCTATCCCACATTGTCCCGATTGTCCCCTCCATGTCCCAGTTTCCACCCCATGATTGTCCCCTCCGTGTCCCCTCAATGTCCTGATTCCCACCCCATGATTGTCCCCTGATTGTCCCCCGATTGTCCCCTCACTGTCCCCTCTCGGTGTCCCCAGACGATGCTGAAGCTGCTGCTGTGGGGCTCGGGGCAGTCTCGCACGGGGGTGCTGATCCCCATCCCACATTGTCCCGATTGTCCCCTCCATGTCCCAGTTTCCATCCCATGATTGTCCCCTCCGTGTCCCCTCAAATGTCCCGATTCCCACCCCATGATTGTCCCCTCACTGTCCCCTCCTGGTGTCCCCAGACGATGCTGAAGCTGCTGCTGTGGGGCTCGGGGCAGTCTTGCACGGGGGTGCTGATCCCCATCCCACATTGTCCCGATTGTCCCCTCAATGTCCCGATTCCCAACCCCTGATTGTCCCCCGATTGTCCCCTCCATGTCCCCAGACGATGCTGAAGCTGCTGGTGTGGGGCTTGGGCTCACTGCCATGGGGGTGCTGATCCCCATCCCACATTGTCCCCTGAGTGTCCCCTCCATGTCCCAGTTTCCACCCCATCATTGTCCCTTCAGTGTCCCCTCACTGTCCCCCATCCCAGCTCCTCACTGTCCCACGATTGTCCCCTCACTGTCCCCTCTCGGTGTCCCCAGACGATGCTGAAGCTGCTGCTGTGGGGCTCGGGCTCGTCTCGCACGGGGGTGCTGATCCCCATCCCACATTGTCCCCTGAGTGTCCCCTCAGTGTCCCAATTCCCACCCCATGATTGTCCCCTCACTGTCCCCCTCTCGGTGTCCCCAGACGATGCTGAAGCTGCTGGTGTGGGGCTTGGGCTCGTCTCGCACGGGGGTGCTGATCCCCATCCCGCGTTGTCCCGATTGTCCCCTCCATGTCCCAGTTTCCACCCCATGATTGTCCCCTCCGTGTCCCCTCAATGTCCCGATTCCCAACCCCTGATTTTCCCATGATTGTCCCACGATTATCCCATGATTGTCCCCTCTGTCGGTGTCCCCAGACGATGCTGAAGCTGCTGGTGTGGGGCTCGGGCTCGTCTCGCACGGGGGTGCTGATCCCCATCCCGCAGTACCCGCTCTACTCGGCGGGGGTGTCCCCTCTGTGTCCCCTCAGTGTCTCCCATCCCACCCCATGATTGTCCCCTGATTGTCCCCTCACTGTCCCCCCTCCTGGTGTCCCCAGACGATGCTGAAGCTGCTGGTGTGGGGCTCGGGCTCGTCTCGCACGGGGGTGCTGATCCCCATCCCACATTGTCCCGATTGTCCCCTCCATGTCCCAGTTTCCACCCCATCATTGTCCCTTCAGTGTCCCCTCACTGTCCCCCATCCCAGCCCCTGATTGTCCCCTCTCGGTGTCCCCAGACGATGCTGAAGCTGCTGCTGTGGGGCTTGGGCTCATTGCCATGGGGGTGATGATCCCCATCCCGCATTGTCCCGATTGTCCCCTCAGTGTCCCAGTTTCCACCCCATGATTGTCCCCTCACTGTCCCCCCTCCTGGTGTCCCCAGACGATGCTGAAGCTGCTGGTGTGGGGCTCGGGCTCGTCTCGCACGGGGGTGCTGATCCCCATCCCGCAGTACCCGCTCTACTCGGCGGCGCTGGCCGAGCTGGACGCGGTGCAGCTCGGTTACTTCCTGGCCGAGGAGCGCTGCTGGGCGCTGGACGTGGCCGAGCTGCGCCGGGCGCTGGCCGAGGGCCGGCGGCGCTGCTGCCCACGCGTGCTCTGCATCATCAACCCCGGCAACCCCACCGGTACCGCCCGGCCCGGGGCGTGGGGTCCGTGGGGCCCGTGGGGCCCGTGGGGTGGGATCTGTGGGGTTTGTGGGGCCCGTGGGGTGGGATCCGTGGGGTTTGTGGGGCCCGTGGGGTGGGATCTGTGGGGTTTGTGGGGCCCGTGGGGTGGGATCTGTGGGGTTTGTGGGGTGGGATCCGTGGGGTCTGTGGGGTGTGAGGTGGGATCCGTGGGGTGGGATCTGTGGGGTTTGTGGGGTGTGGGGTGGGGTCCGTGGGGTTTGTGGGGTGAGATCCGTGGGGTCCGTGGGGTGGGATCCTTTGGGTCCGTGGGGTCCGTGGGGTCCGTGGGGTCGGTGGGGTGGGATCTGTGGGGTTTGTGGGGTCGGTGGGGTGGGATCCGTGGGGTGGGATCTGTGGGGTCCGTGGGGTCCGTGGGGTGGGATCCTTTGGGTCCGTGGGGTCCGTGGGGTCCGTGGGGTGGGATCTGTGGGGTCCGTGGGGTCCGTGGGGTCCGTGGGGTGGGATCCGTGGGGTTTGTGGGGTCGGTGGGGTGGGGTCCGTGGGGTGGGATCTGTGGGGTGGGATCCGTGGGGTCGGTGGGGTCCATGGGGTGGGATCCGTGGGGTGGGATCCGTGGGGTCCGTGGGGTGGGATCTGTGGGGTCCGTGGGGTGGGATCCTTTGGGTCCGTGGGGTCCGTGGGGTGGGATCCGTGGGGTTTGTGGGGCCCGTGGGGTTTGTGGGGCCCGTGGGGTGGGATCCGTGGGGTGGGATCCGTGGGGTGGGATCCGTGGGGTCCGTGGGGTCCGTGGGGTGGGATCCGTGGGGTTTGTGGGGCCCGTGGGGTGGGATCCGTGGGGTTTGTGGGGTCCGTGGGGTGGGATCCGTGGGGTGGGATCCGTTGGATCCATGGGGTGGAATCCATGGGGTGGGATATCTGAGGTAGGATCCATGGAGTCGATGGGGTGAGATCCGTGGGGTGGATCTATGGGGTAGATCCATGGGGTGGATCCATGGGGTGGAATCCATGGGGTGGGATATCTGAGGTGGGATCCATGGAGTCCATGGGGTGGGATCTGTGGGGTGGGATCCATGGTGTCTATGAGGTGGGATCTGTGGGATCATGGGATGGGATCCATAGGGTGGGATCTGTCGAATCCATGGGATGGGATCCATGGGATGGGATATCTGAGGTGGGATCCATGGGTTGGTGAGGTGGGATCCATGGGGTGGGATCCATGGGATGGGATCCATGGGGTGGGATATCTGAGGTGGGATCCATGGGATGGTGGGGTGGGATCCATGGGGTGGGATCCATGGGATGGGATATCTGAGGTGGGATCCATGGGATGGATCTATGGGATGGGATCCATGGGGTGGGATCTGTGGGGTGGAATCCATGGGGTGGGATATCTGAGGTGGGATCCATGGGATGTTATCCATGGGATCTATGGGGTGGGATATCTGAGGTGGGATCCATGGAGTCCATGGGGTGGGATCTGTGGGGTGGGATCCATGGTGTCTATGAGGTGGGATCTGTGGGATCATGGGGTGGGATCCATAGGGTGGGATCTGTTGGATCCATGGGATGGGATCCATGGGATGGGATATCTGAGGTGGGATCCATGGGTTGGTGAGGTGGGATCCATGGGGTGGGATCCATGGGATGGGATATCTGAGGTGGGATCCATGGAGTGGATCCATGGGGTGGGATCTGTGGGGCGGATCCGTGGGGTGGATCCATGGGGTGGAATCCATGGGGTGGGATATCTGAGGTGGGATCCATGGGATGTTATCCATGGGATCTATGGGGTGGGATATCTGAGGTGGGATCCATGGAGTCCATGGGGTGGGATCTGTGGGATCATGGGATGGGATCCATAGGGTGGGATCTGTCGGATCCATGGGATGGGATCCATGGGATGGGATATCTGAGGTGGGATCCATGGGTTGGTGGGGTGGGATCCATGGGGTGGGATCCATGGGATGGGATCCATGGGGTGG